>NC_091500.1:19702528-19858704 GCF_947461875.1 Haliaeetus albicilla | reverse complement strand
TTTTTAAAAAAAGAAAGATTAAAAGAGTGAGTTAATCTGTCTGTTTCTGATTTTCCCTTTCCTAAAGAAAGCTATGTAATAAAGCTCCAAGGGTTAGCGTAGAAAAAGTTACCAAAATTACTGTTTTGGTAGAGCTCCCAGGCAAAACCCTTCTCCAGAAAACCCTCAGACAAAACAGAAGATTCCTTGGAGAATCAGCTGACTACATTATAAAGCAATCACCAACCAAAAAAAACCCACATAGCAGAAATATTTTAAAATGATCATGCATTCAGCCTTGAGTCTTCTGGATTGAATTTAACCAAAATGGACAGAAGTTATATTGGGTTTATGTTTATATGTGTCCAGCTTTTTTGGATTGATTTGTGTCCTCACTTTTCACAAGTTACAAGCTTCTCTTTTCTTATGCTTATTTCTCTATGCTTATTAAAGACTATAAAGCAAAGAAAGGAGAGTATCTACCTCACTGGAACCCTTTAAATCATGACTGAGTAGGAATTTCTAAGTCCCACTGAAGTTCAGAGCTACACAGCTCTAAAGAAACTAAAACATACTGGTCTACCTTACGGTCCAATGCTACTCTTCATTTTGTCTGGGCCTCACTTATAAAACACTTCAAAATTCACCTGCAAAGAAGCACGGCTGCCTTCAAAGTCGTTATATCTTAAAAAATCAGAGGAAAGTTCTTCCAAGTGTGTTTATTTAATCCAAAACATTAACATGCTGACAGCTGTTGAGCTGCTTAATTTAGCTGTCACAACAGACCATAAAGCACCATAGCGAAATGGACACTTCTGTGTATGACATCTGCCACTCTTCTATTAACTGCTGCTTCACCACAAACATTTTACCAAATAATTAATTTGGCTAGGTGTATGCAACACAGTATTTTTTTAATGCATTAAAACATCTGGGGTTTTGCACTGCAAGGTTCTGCCTAATGCAATGAAGTCCAAATAGAAGATTTTAAACAGCCATTTTTGGCTATGACATGAGAAGGATTCCTGCAGAGATAACATGCCTCATCTACTCAGGAAAGCATACCTTCTGTAACATAAGTTGAAAAGCCTTACTAAAAATATTAACATTGTAAGCTTTAATGGAAATAAAAATTCTTAGGAAAGCTTCATCCTACAGGGTTATTCTTGAATCCAAAGTATCTGCAACTCAGTGGGAAACACAGGTTATTTGAAAGCAATTTATAATGTGCTGCAGCAGAGGCAGAATATGGTAGCCTTAATATCAAGGAAAAAAAAAAAGAAGTCATCACAGTAGACAACTTTGCAAAATATAATCCTGAGAAACAGAGTACTCGGGACTCTCAGAAGAGTCTCCAAGAATGCTTGAGAATCAGCAGTTCTCAAAACCAGGTTGAAAGTCAGGAATTCTCCTACTATTAAAAAATCTGAAGTCTGGGTTTGGAACTGACTAAAGCTCAAACGACAAAGCCTCCTTGAATCAAACTTGCTTAAATTTCAAGCTAAGTCACAGAATGCCACCGAGATACTCACAAGTAGTACCTGTAAACCATAAGACTGCATAGCAAGAAACAACCTTTCTCTTTCACCTGGAGATGACAAAGAACTGATTCCAGAATGTGTATTTTCTCAGCTTTGTAGGAAGTATAACATTTGTCTCCGCAGATTTAGTTGAGTATCCGAAACTACAGTATTGCCTTTTAAAGGCTAAAATAAAATAGGTTGAAGGAATAAGTTGAAAAATCTAAGTTCTCTGTTATTGCCATCTGTCTTATCCAATGGACACACTTGAAGTATTGCTTTTGGCTTTTTCCAAATGCCTGTCCTTGGTCTCCAAGATAACCACCTTGCTTGGAAAGAGAAACTAAAGAGAGAAAATGTACAGCTCTGCTCTGCACATTTATACATTTTACAAAAATGTTTAAATCCAAAAGGAAATGAAAAACTTTATAAAAAGCTTTCTTTCAAGAAAGCTAAACATACTTGGCTGGCAATGCCTTTGGCGAGCATCCCTCAAACACTGCGACCTGATACCCCAAAGATGCACCTGATTAGACTACTGGAATTGTACCCTTTTGGAGTCTGCAATCAGCCTGGAGGGTAATTCCAAAATGGGAACTCAGCAGAAGCTGGTTTACTGTCATAAGATGGAAAGAAAAAAGGTAAGAAAAAATGAAGACTGGGAGTGCTGGCTTCTGCATCCTCCACACAACAACTTTTCTGGCTTGTTTTGGAGATGTTCAACACTCCACTGGACCTAAGCATCTAAATTTGAAGTCAGTCCTGCTCTGGGCAGAAGGTTAGGCTAGAGGACCTCTAAAGCTCCCTTCTGGGGAGCGTATCACAGCAGGCACCAAAGATGGAGGTCTCCAAACAGGGAAGTCATTCTAGTTGCAATAATACCTAAGCCTTATCAAAGTGCTGCTGTAGATCTAGAGTCACAAATCCTTTTGAATCATTTAAGAGAAATAAGCATAGCAATACTGCGATCAGTGCACTCCTGCATATAGGCAAGTAGGACTAATTTCTTGATTACTAACAGCTTCCCATTACAATAAGAATCTTCTCACCCTTTTTTAATAGGCTGAGATCATTGCCTAAGTTCCCTCTAGTATCACTGGAGAGAAACAAGTACTTTCACAGGGCAATTCACCAACATCCTAAGATAGGGATGGGATGACTTGCTCTTTCCAGCTGTCCCTTACTCTCCAATGACTACAGAAGGTAGAAATGACCACTTCAGTCTAGAAGTCTGGCTTTTAGACAGACCAAATTCAATGACAGAAATCCCATTAGTTACTGACCAGGGAGGAACCAGTAACTCCTCACTAGAATAAGGTTCTCCATCCCTTCCGTTTACTCAGCTCTGAAGGTGGCAGAGAAACATAAGCCCCCATCTAAGAGCCATGTCTAGCCCCCTCATTATTCGGAGGTAGAAGGAAGAAACATGGCTTTTGAGAGTTTCATTTCTGAAGCATTAACAGTGAGTACATTATAAGGCCAAAGTATTCATAACCACAATATGCACATCTTCCTTGTGTGCCCTGAAAATAATTTTCAGGATTAAATTCACCAATGATACAAGTAGAGGCAACCCCAAGCACACCCTTAAAAAACTCCTTAGACTATTAGTCCTTGTTATTACTTAATTTCAGTTTTCCTCAGCAGAATTACAGCAGGGGTATGTTTGGCGCATTATGTTTATCAACTATATTATTACTGAAATGTTTTATCTTAACGATTTAATGGAAAACTGAATTATAGTGACTTAGAATGGACTTTGAAAATGTTCCTAAGCGATTTATAGGGTGAAGCTTCGGGGGGGGGGGGGGGGGGGAGGAATTAGTTAGGCTTGTTTCTTAATTTACTTTGGTGCTTTTGAAAAACAACAGAGGCAGTGCAGGTGTTGCACAAATGCCTGCATCTACCAACATAAGCGAGGACCCTCTTATTTTGGTGTAGTTATATCCTCTGCTTTACTACAGTCTTGCTACACTGGTTACTACCACCCATGGACAGATACAGTCTCAATTTAAAAGGAGTATGCCAGGCTGTCTGATGCTAATTGGACAGCTTTGCCTTCTTAGTCCTTCCCTTCATAAATCCATGGCTGTTTCAATGAACAAAACCACTATTTCACTTGCATTGAAGAAAACTGTTCAACAGTCATCATGGAAGTAATTCTTGGTTTATACTGGCACACATTAGAGTAGAATCTGCTCCAATGTTTTTCAAAGAAGATCAACAGAGCTGAAGCTCTGCATTCATACATTTTCAAGGCTCTTGCTAGAGTGGGGGTTTTCAGCAGCTGCACAGCACTGCAAGTTGGCATAAGTTCTTGTTATACTGCCACGGGCTAAATTCAAAATCCGAGTTTAACATTGATGGCAAACTGCAATTAGTACTGTTCCTATACTACAGAAAATAATCCATGAAATCCATCATTTTCATAGCAACATAAAAATTTACCATAAAAATATTCAGTTTTGCTGACTTCTGTTCACTCCTGCTAATTTCTTTCTTTGGATTTCATATGAACTGCTATCTTTTATGAAAGGAAAAAAACAGCCAGAAAACCAAATTTGTGTAAAATTTTAGATTAGGACAAAACTTCTGTAATTTCCAATTCCTCTACACATTTGTGGAAATATCAACCAAAATATACAGACTGTCATTCCATGACAACTAAGGTTCATCTAATTAAATATTCTGTCTTGTACATGAGCTAGCATCAAACGTTCAGAGGACACAACAAACATATACATTGTAAATATGTTTTAGTTGTTTGTGTCCCAACACAAGAAAAGGAATTTATTCAATACAAATGTTCCCATTATTCCTACAACATTGTAATACACTTTTGACCCCTGCTTCAATATCTCCCTGCAATAAGTTACACTACTAATATAAAAATATTTAAAAAAAAAATCACAGCAGTAGAATATTTTATCTTATTTTTCCAAACTTGTCACAAATTATCTTTAGTACTCTCTAAATCTTTGGTAATTCACCAAATCATCACAACAGTGAAGCCAAACTATTTTCAACAAGAAAACAGTTTGCACACTAAAAACATTTAAGGGTCGCTTGAGTCTCTTGTAATAATTGAGGTAAAGTTCCTTATCACGTAATCCAGTTCTAGGCCTAAATATGTTCTATGCCTGGCAGTTCTCTTCCAAGGTTATACATGAACATTTAGAACATAACAGTCTAATTATACAGAAGTCTTCTATGTCCTTCCTCACTGATACAGTCAGGTCTTATCTTCTACTCCAGATTCCTTCTTCTTGAAAATACAAACAGGTAGGGTTCAGTATAACAGGGTTGCATGTTTGGAGGCGGAGAAGATGGAAAATTCATTAGTTTGCAACAAACACTAGCTTATTAATACTTTTCATAGACTGATGTGTTTGAGCAATAAATGGAGGAAATTCCTGAAGGGGCACAAAGAACAGTCAATAAATGTTGTAATACACAGAATACCAACGAGGACAAACAGTACCACCGTAGCCATCTGTTTGTTCTGTTGACCTGCAGCTTTGAGCCATGCCCAGTTAGGAATCTGAACACTTTGGCCATAGTCCTGAACTGTACTTGAAAGAAGAGACACCAACATTTGTGTTCCAGTGAAGGCTGATTCAGTGATACCTGCTGGTATAAGCTTTTAGGAGAGAAGGAGAACTAAAGGATGTGGTCACAGACACATCTGTGATCAAGAGGATGCCAAAGGATATAAAGGCCACTATAATGAACCACTCGGACAGCTATACAGAACAGGAACCAGTAGTAAAGAATAACCTGGCAATTACACAGGGAAGAAGCTGATTGCTCGTATCATCTGAAGGCCAGACAACGCTACAACCAGAAGCCATGAGTTTAAGAGCAAGTACTCTATCCTGGAGAAAGTTGGGACTGTACCCTATGGACATATCTGACCTTTCATCCTTGAAATCAGGCATTACTGCTGTCCTCAATGCACAAAAAAACCCATAAAATAGAGTTGACAGGACAGGAGAGTAGGTCAGATCACTAAAGAAGAACATAAAAGAATGGCACAAGCAGCTGGAGTACAAGCAAAAAGGTCAAGACACAAAACATGACCATAAGAAACAAAGGAACCCTATGGTCACAGCTGAGCAGAGACCAGGTCAGGCACACTTCTGATGTGGATCTGCCATAACCTGCCCTTAAAGTGAGTGCTCCAAAACACCAAAGTGCTTGCAATATCTAAACATGAAGTAGAACAATGTAAGTTTTTTTAAATAGGAAAGTCTCAAACTGGTCAAATAAGAAAGATATAAAAAGCTTTGAAAATGAAGCACCTTTCTCCCTACCACATCCTTATAGACTAAGTTTTTCCTCTTCAGTCTTGTTCTAATCCAGCAGTCACTATGCCCTTTCTAGGTGTATAAATACTCCAGCCTCCTCCTGGCCCCTGTGTGCCTGTTACCTGCCTGTCTCCTAAGTCTCTCGCCCTCCTCATTTGTTCTATTTCAAAACCTAGCTGCCACCGTCTACCTTCCAGAAACATGTCCCTCCTGAGCATGCTCTCGGGAAAGGAGCAATCTCCCTCTCCAGAGATTTCCATACAATTTCAAATTCAGGCAGCCACAAGAAGAGAACTATGCAAGCTCTTAAACACAACATAAAGTATCTATGCAGTAAGCTGTAAACAAATAAATAAAGCAGGTATCAGCATTTACAACTAGAAAGGGTACATTAGCCAACTATTCAGAGAGAATGTAGAGATGATGCAGAGAAAGCCAGAGAGTTTAATGACTTTTTGCATTAGTCTTCATGAAGGAGCTCTATTGGTGTCAAGCAGAATTAATAGCAACAACAGTCAGAGCCTAACTAAGAACACATATTATTAATTACATTTTTCAAATTTAGTCAGCCTGACAAATATCAGCTAAGATATATTAAAAAAATAGTTGAACAGACATGAGAACTGATAGCAGCTCTGTGATGCCTCATGGAAGATGGGTGGAAGGGCAAATGTGTTGCCTGTGCTTAGAACAGGAGGAAGGAGGAGCTGAGAAACCACAGACAACTCAAGCTGAACTTCAGATTCGAGAACATTTCTGGATAAAGCAAACTCTTATGTGCAGCTATATGGTAACACAGACATAAGTAGCAATCAATATAGATTTGTTAAGAACAAACTGACAGAACAATCCAATTTCTTCCTGTGTGTGGCTAACAGGCCTTTTTAGTAGAAGAGAAGTAATTGTCATACATCTTGACTTCAGTAAGTCATGATGAAATTTGAAAACAGAAATTAGATAACTGTACCCATGGAGGACCAATGTCTCACTGTCAAACAGAAAGATGTATTGAGTGGTGCTTCAAAGGGTCTGTCCAGGGTTCAGTCTTTTTCAGCATTTCTCTTAACAACCTAGATGACAGATAGAAGAAAATATCCTGACAATAAGAGGGATTTTAAGTATGTTGGAGGACTGGAGAAGGATTCAAATAGGTTTTAACAAGCTGGAGAAACAGTGATTACTCAACCACAAATACAAGATAAAGAAAAGTTGATTAGTAACAGTTCTGTTAAAAAATTTAAAAAAAAAATTAAAAAGGGGGGGTGTCAGCTGAGGGCTATTTTCAGTCTATTAATACAAGCATAACACTGCACAATGGTTTTGGATATTCAAGGAAGATGTGAACAAATAGGAGACATTCAAAAAAAGAGCAACAAGAACTATTAGAGCTGGAAAACCTGAGCCACAAAATAGGAAAAAACCAGAAGTAAGAAAATAATCTGTTCTCCATACCAGTGATGGACAGAACAAGTAGTAATGGGCTCAGATGCCAACCAGAAAGAGCCAAGATAAATTTTAGGAAAGCCACTCCATTGAGAATAATAATGAAGCACTGGAATAGATTGTCAAGGGAAGCTATGCATTTTGCATCACTGATGACCTACAAAATAGAAATGACAATGTAATCCTACTTGGGGCACAAGGATGGCTTCTCCAAGTCTCTTCCAAGGCAGTTTTCCAAAACAATAAACTACCGTCTCCTCTCTTAAGGGCACTGTGTCACACATGTACACTTCCTCTGTATAAACACAGTCTGTTGTACAGTGGACACTGATTCAACATTTTTTGTTCTAAAAGAGTGGGTTTATGGATGTGGTAGTCCCAAATATCAGTGAACACTGTTTGCATCTTTGAAAGCAAAAGTAGGAAAAAAACCCTACCCCCAAAAAACCAAATATAGAGACACACATTTCAGTTTTGCTCTTTTAGCAGAATGAAACTTATGCCCCATCCTTTTTTCCCTTTCTAATAATGTGTTTCCTAGTAAGGGTTCGGTTCTAACTGCTAAGTGTGAATTTCCAATATGATTCAGTTTCCAGCCTTAAGATGGGAATCATTAATAGACTTTACCCCAGAATTTTCCCTGATGATGACCTGTTGCTATGGAAGTCAACTTCCAGAGCAAAACTGGAAGGAAGAAGTACTATACCATTAATCACATCATTAATACAGCCCTAATAAGCTGAGGTTCATAACCTCTGGATGCTGATGAATTGGAGTCAGATAAACCTGCTCTGCCCAATGTTTTAATCAACTGCAATGTTTGCTGAAGGCCATGGTAGTGCAGCTTATAAATATATAGATGCTTTATTCACTTTACAAGTGAAAACACAAACTAAAAACTGAACAGACTCAACAGAGAAACTGTTAACTTCAATCCTTGGAATGTATCAAAGCCAAAGGAGTTTGCAGACAAAGATAAGATGCTCAAGCAAAGTTTCCTCATTTCATTAAAATTGTTCTGAACTCATTTCGAAGTATCAGGGAGATACAATACCATTCCTTGTTAAGCCTCAAGACTTTTCTCCTCAAAAATTTGTGGTATGTGCCCAATTAAATTAATTTGGTTGAGGTTTGGTGCACCATTCTGTATTGTGGCATCCATACCGAGTACATCACAACCAAGCAACACCATGGCAGCTCAAAATAATGTGAGATAAGAGCAGAAAGGAAGGGAAAAATGAGTTACAGATAAAACATGACAGGTAGAGTCTAACCTTCAGACAGAGATTCCCCAAAATAATTACACTCAGCTATTCACCCATCACCTGAAGTCCCTGCTGAAGAGCATGAGAGTCCTAAGGTAAAAGAATTGCTACTTGACATTTTCCTTATGTATCAGACTAGAACACACTCTGTCACAAACGTACAGATACTCTCATACTAGTTTTTCCTCCCACCACTGGTCTGAGTAGCAAACTGCCTTCTGAACACCCTATCATTAGGCACCAAGTTTTTTGCTTTATGTTTTACTGATGACAACTTAATTCTCTCTGGTTATTCTCCATTTTGATTTAAAACAGAGGATGACTGGGGCAAACTGCCTTCTGAAAACCCTATCATTAGGCACCAAGTTTTTTGCTTTATGTTTTACTGATGACAACTTAATTCTCTCTGGTTATTCTCCATTTTGCTTTAAAACAGAGGACGACTGGGGTTTTGTACACAAAGTCATAATTTAAAAAATCTCTATTTAAATAAGCTGAATAAGAGAAGTGGTTATAACACACCTTTGATCCCCCCAAAATTTTCATTCACAATAACTGTCAAATTCAGTGATTTTTATGCATTATTGACAATCCTGAAAACTCTTAAGATACACTTTTGCTCTAGCAAATAACTACAAAAAAACCCCCAAACACCTCATCCAACAGGCTATGTTTTCACACAGCAAGGTTTCTTTCTCAATTATCCATAGCCCCCAAAAGTAATCTGGAAATCATCCTTGTGATACAGACGTGTTCGGAATAACAAGGATGATGTGATCATAGAGTGGTTTATGAACAGTTAATAAATGACCAGGAAACTATTTCTCCTAGTCATTTTCCAGAGTAAAATTTCCACTTAACTGCTACCAGACTTGTAACGAAACAAAAACATACACTAGAAAGAGTCCAGCTCTTTCCCATAGCTATAAATCTGGCACAACTGAAATGGCAAAAAAAAGTTACCTGTTGAGCTAAACAAGTGTAAACCTAAATACACAACAAACAAAAGAAACAAGTCTAGAAATGGTGCCGTGTGACACCTTTTTGAACAAGAAGTATACTCTAAAATATTGAGTAATTAAAAAGTGTAGCTACACAGCTTTTCCATAATAATTTTTGTTTATTAAGCGTGCCTGCTTACAGAACCAGAGATTTTCTTTTAAATCCCCGTCTCCTATTTAAAACTATTTTTGGACTTAAACGCTGTTAATTGAAATTCCTAACACTGAAATCAATGGAGGTCTTCTCTGAGCTTCCCTCTGAGACCAAGGAATGGATGTCTTTAAGTTCAGTTGATTTACTGGATTCAGATTGCAGGACAGAGGTAATCTCAGTTGCTCAACCATCCTATGTCTGGTGAAAAACAGGGCCGAGAGGGAAGGATATTATATATTCACCCTGGGATAACAGGAAAGAAGCCAGCTTGCAAATCTCCCCACATTTACTCCTTCTAATATCCCTGGCTGCATTTAGGGTCAGAAGGAGGAAGCAAACTAAAGATGTCAAGAGATGTAGCTCTAACTCCCAAGCACCCAAGGAGAATTTTGCTGGGCTGAACACGCTCTCTCCAGGTCTCACAGCAATATTAAACTGATCAAACAGCACAAGCAGGCTAACTATTCAACTTATTTTGTATTCAGTATACACTCTCCTAATTGTTTCCAATTACTGTCCTTTTTTTCTGGAAACAGATAGTGCTTGTCTGTGCTTGGAACCTATTAACATTGCTGCCTCAGCCACTGGAAAGATAGCAGCTACATTTCTGTGCATGTATCTGTGGATGCAAGATCTGATTGCATTGAAAATGTGCTCAACTTGCCTGAAACTTTCAGTTTTGCTCTCCTCAATGAACAGACCTGGCTCATTTTTCCAAACAATGAAGAATCGCCCTCTCTCATTTTCCAACAGCATCATGTGATGCAGCTTTTCTCAAAAGAAGCGGGTGGATGTTTTGAGTTTGCTCATCAGGTCTTTTATGTCTAGCCAGATATTTTTATGTGCTCATGACTGTGGCATCTAAGTGCATCTTCCAGATGTTAGTTATATACACATCATTCTCCTAAAACAGTCATTCCTAATCTGCATGTTAAAAAATATCTGTGAAATAAGCAAAGCAACTGAAATCAACACAATATCAAAAGAATATTGGTTCAGTCTTCAAACTACTGTCTATAATCTCACTCAACGTCACATTTAGAGATGTGATTAGATGTGATATTATGTTTATGTTTATATTATTTATATCACATTTAAATGGTGGTATAACTTCTCTCCCTTTCGTATATGGGTTTATTTGAATGAACTTTTAGGTATATTGTACTGCTCTGCAAGTTTGTTTATTCAGTTTAGAAGATAATCTGATTGATGCCTTGAAACAGGTATTAGAGAGACCGGGTTATAAACAGTCTCGTTCTCATTTTGTTCATTTTCAGTCATATTCCAGTCAAGGTCTGCTTGGGACTTCTGGAGAAACCTTTACTTCCATGTATGGATTTGATTCACTTAAGCTTGTCTTTATAAACAACACAAATTTGCTAAGGAGAAGAATCCTGTGCAATCTTGACAACAGATAATGGGTTTATTTTTTCTACAGTTAAATTCTTAACAATATATTATCTCCTTGAAAGAACTGTATTTCAACTGACAGAGCATTGCCTCATAGGCAAATTTTAATATATTTGCACAAACATGAGACCACCAGTAATACATAACCCTTCAAGAGGGGATGAAATTACTTTACAGAGTACTTTAAGAACCCCTATGAGGAAAATTATCACCTACATGAAGACAACAAGCAACTTAAATACATACTTGATTTTGTACATAAGTACATTTATCAAAACCTTTCCTCTATTGTAAAAAGAGGAATGTACCAAATTCTTTTCTGACAGTTTTCCAAAGTGTTTCCAATGGCTAATGTAACACAACACAGTTAATTTATGTAGGAAAAAAAAAAAGGATAATTTGATAAATTTAAAATTGCTGACCATCTTCAGAGTAGGAGGACAGTAGTCCAAGTATACTGTTTTAATGTTTTTAGTTGTGAATACTGCAGATTTCTTTAAGACATCAGCCTAGAACTATTTGTGTGCAAGTAACCAAAATCCCTTTTTCCCAAGAAAGGGAATAACATTCAGAGGATTGTCTTATAACTAGTCAGGCAACTGAATTTGACTTTTGATTAATACTGCTCACTGTTAGTACAAAACACTGAGCTGTACTATTTTGTTCCACTTCCTCTGACTAGTACATTTAAAGAAATAAAAAGTTCTCTTTTTTTAGTGTCTTCTGATGAGCGCTTCAGATACACACCTTCCTATGAAAAGCTATAGGCTTCAGCAAAACGTACTGCTTGCTAAGAGATCTGGATGCATTAACAAAGAATTGTGAACAGTAACCAGTGCCTTGCTCTCCCATCTAAAACCGATGCTTCTATATTAAACAACTCATCTTAGCATCAAGGTTGATTTATGGTGATTTAAAACAGAAGTTAAGACGGTTTTTTAAATTCATTTCAAGACATTTAAAATAACAATAAAAAAAGAATGCCTCACCAATATTCCTGGTTTAGCATGCCTCAGCTGATTAATTACAGGGACTAAACTCACCATACAGAAGCCATAAACAATGCCACCTGTAAACCACAAGACCTTTGGCTTCTCCTGCACTGTCAGACACGCCAGGTAGCTTTCACATACATACACCGCAGCAAGGTTGACAAATAGATTACAATGACAGAGTAGTCCAATCACCATAGAGCGGCACAGTGGTCCGAGCAGCAATAAACATGCAGTTGCTTTCACTGTAACTTTGATGGCCAAGAGAGCAGAGGTTGGGGAAGGAAAAGGGGAAAAGTCTCTATTATCTAGCTGAAGACAGTCTCAGCTTGCTAAACAAGGAAATGTTACTTCCTTATCTTGCTTTGCCCAGTGTGGTACCTCAATATGTTATTACACCTTCACTAGAAAAACCAAATGAAGCCGGAGTGCCTGCTTAGACTACTGTCATCAAGGAAGATCATTCCTAATTCCCACCAATGTTATTCTTTCACTGTCTCTGGCAAATAGTTGCACTTTAACACTAGCAGGAGCCACTGCCTCACACAGAGGCAAGACCTAACTGTTCAGCAGATTTCCGAAAAACCAGCAGCTCCCACCTCACATCCCTGCCCAGGAGGAGTAGCGACCTCATACAGGAGCAAGCTGGAGCACTGCCTTTGCATAAGTAATTCCTCAATATGACACCACACCTCTTCCTTTTCTGCCTCTTCAGCATTGGTTCCATCTTTATCATGTACTAGATCACACATACTGACTTTTGCAGGAGCAAAACCAAGATACTGAACAGAATATGAAGTTCTTATTCTCATTCCAGTGAGTTTCTGTTTATAAGTTTTTATTATTTAAAATGCATGGCTTCCTGCTCATCTGACCCTAGTTGACAATGAAAACCTCGTCATCCATGGACTGCCACACCTTCTAGGTATTCTCCAGATTCTTCTCAGAACTTCTTCTTCCATACTCTTTACCTCCCACTTTCACAGCTGGATTGTTCACATCCCAGGCAACATCTTAGAAAGGTTCCTCACTTAATCTTAGTTTCATATTTCATCTTAGCTACACATTAAATACTTCTTCGAACACAGTGGTCTTCATTTACTGGTGCTAGCAGTTTAAGTGGGGTGGAGTTTTATTTCCAACATACGGCCAAGTGCTTCTATATTCCAAAAGAGTGCTTATCATATTTAGGTAATATTCTGTCTCTCCTGTGTTAATTGTTAGTTTTTTCTTTTAATTGTTTAGTATACACAACTAAAAGAAAACGATGGCTATTCCTCTCTGCATGAGAATTTACCTAGCTGCACATAACACTGTTACAGTACAATGACTGCTGACATAATTTTCTATTCCTGAAGTAATGTCAGCTGGGGCAAAAAATTAAAGAATATGAAAATACAATGGTAACATTATTTATCTAATCAAAGTAAGAACGTTTTTATGGGCATCCAAAGAAAAAGGGCTTCTACTGATAGTTCTATATTTTACCACACAGCCTGGATTCCACATCAAACCAACTGTTAAAAAAGCATCTTCTCTTGAAATATAAACCCACTATCTACAGCAAAGTACTCCCTACTAATTCTCCCAGTTCGCAAAAGACAGACTTTTTTGTGCATTCCAAAGAAACAGGAAAACCAACTACAGCCCCCAGAATTGGGAATTGTGCAAGGAGAAATCCTAACAGAAATTCAACCCCTTGACACAAGGAATGCATATATAAGACCCTGTAAGCTCTTAAATGAAGGTTATATCTTTTCAATGGAGGTACAATATGCAGAAAAATATAAGCCAGATTATTTTTACATACTGGCATGATAGAAATTGACCTGTGTTGTTTTAACAAATCTAATTTTGAGGTTTGATTTCGACTCTCTCATTCAATTTTTAAAGTTCTAAATTCTAGGTTTTACAGAAAACCTGAAAAAAAATCATAACTCCTGCTTTCATTTACTAAAATTTTTTAGTTCAGCACAGTATTATGTAAAAAATATCAGAATGATGATATGGATCAGAATTTTCTCACACGCTCTTTTTGCTAAGTAGAGGCAAGATTGTTTCAATCTTACAGAGAAATCAAATTTAAGCAGCCCTTTGTAAACAGAAAACTTCCCAATGCATTGTCTCACAAGCAAATTCACAACTGGTGAGCAAACCTCTCCTTTAAGAGCAACAGCTGTTGGCTTGGCATGTCCCAGTTTGACCCAGATGATTTGGGCTTCAGCTTGTTTACTAGGTATTGGAACAAAAGTTTACTCATGTCATTAGAAGTTCAGGCATGCCTCTTTCTCAACAGGTAACAGTATAACTCACTAAACAAGCTGACATGCCCCACCTTAGACATATTTCCATCCCTGGTTGGTGTCCTTTTGATCCAGTTAGGGAAACGGTATTCCCTGCTGTAGACTTGGCTCTGCCTCCCACAGCAACACCTTCAGAGCCGGAGTAGAAGAGGCTACAACGGGACCAAACCGATCCTGCAAATGCAGGGCAGCAAGTACAGGGATCAGGGTAAACCAGGAATCTGCTGAGCTCAGCAGTGAACTGTGTTTCGCCTCCCAGGCCCGAGGTGCTGGCTACTGATGGCTCCTGCTGACAGGAGAGAAGGACAGGAGAACGAAGAGCTAATTGAAAAGAGGACCAAAAGCCCTGAAGAGTCAGGCCTGTCGCTCTCCTCCCCACTGGAAGCACAAGGCGTGCAGGCCAACGACGCTACTTTGGGTAACGTTGGCCTCCCTCCTCTTAGTGCTAACGGCCTCGCCTCAACTCGGCTTCTGCTACCGAGAGGAGGGAGACACAGCAAGCCTGGCTTTCTGGGGCCCTGGACTACAGAAAGCTGCCAGCACCCCTAAGCTGTTTTGCCACCCTCAGCAAACATCTGCCCCAGGCATTGCCTCAATACCTAACGTGCCGAGCCAAGCCTTGGTCAGGGCCTCAGGGAAGCGCCGGAGTTCAGATTTCGGCAGCCACTGCCGGAAGAGCAAATGAAAGGAGTCCATCCAAAAGGATGACATCCCAGAACAGTCAGCTACAGCCTCCACAAACTTTTAAAGCTGGAACTGGAAGACAGAGTCTAATGTGAGCTAGTGCGAATCCTTCATCCCAGCTAGGGTATAATTATATCATTCTGCTTGACAATGTGACATAGAGGGGGCAATAAAATATCCATTTCGCAGTGAGGCCAGTATGATATGGCTACTATGGATGCTTAGGCTACTTAATTTATGTTTCAGAACTCATTTGAATTCATTAAGCTTTTCCTACTATATTCAGCCTTGCTATACATAGCTGCTTATAAAGGTTAAAAGAAATAAACACTTTAGGCATGGGCAATTTATTTCTTCCTTCAACCTGACTATCTTTTGTGAAATTGCATGCTATAGAGCAATAACTACAATATCTGATTTATAGAAAGCATGAAAACCAAAGACTTCAAACTGTTGCAGAATGGTAGAGAGTTGCAAATATCTTAGAGAAAGAATGAAAACAAACAAACAAAAAGAAAATGCTTAAGGCACTTAAGGTGCCCCAAACAGTAAAGACTAATGTTTTACATTGTTTATATATTTTTCAAGAATGCCTTCAAGAAAGCCACTTACCACTTCCTGTGCTTTTTGCATTTGAAATATAATTAACCATGAGGTAGGATTTTTAAAGAAGACAACAAGGCAAACATTTCCTGAATTCTTACAAAGTGAGAAGGTAGGTATGCGAAGGCTTGACTGGAACAAAATAGAATCCCTCAACTCTGAGTGCATTGTTTGCTGTCCTTTAAAAACAGGCTAACCCAGTGTGCAGTTCATTAGTATTCTAATTGTCAAGTAGTGCTCAGTGGTTGTCTCAGGCTGTCTGATTAAAAATTAAACAAAATTAATTTTTTTCCATTGCCAGATGCACTGAAGTATTTTTTTTAATTAAACTCCCTTCCCAACACTTAAGATCACATGCCATCATAGCAGAGCAGTAACTGACCATACTTTGCATGAGTAGATCATGAAAGACTACTTAATTCTGAATTACAGTGCAGAGGTTTTATTCTTATAATGTGTTGCTGTTCTGTTCATTTCAGCTGATCTTTGTGTTCTCCAGGGGTGAAAAAAAAACTGATGAGACTGTGATCACAGAGCATGGCAAACAGCTCCATGACCTACAACCAGCTATGAAGCACACGAGACAGCTTGTTTCCATCTCTAAATAGCCATTGTGCTTTGGTAAGGATGTTCTTGGCTGCTGAACTGACTCAGACTGACTCAAGTAACATCTGGGCACTAACCATCTAACTACTCTCTTCCAATTATACATTTATCTAACATAAAACTGTACCAACAGGAGTTTCCCTGAACCATGATGCCATTAATAAATATCAACAGAATGTAATGTTTCTATAACACTATAAAGGATGACCTAAAAGCTGAGTTTCTGGACAGAATCTCAACACCCTGGGGTACATTTTCAGGCACATCCACAAACATCTTCTGTTCAATTTACCCAAGTAAATCACTTAAACCACCTTGTGCCTTAGTTTCCTGTTATTACAATGGGGATCCTTCTTTCCCTCTGTTACAGTTGGTTATTATGCAACAAAATTAATCATGTTATGTGTACAGACACTGTAGTTGTAGAGGACAAAACAGATTCTATATTCAGACTACCAATATTAAGAGAACCCAGAGCATTCCCAAGATACAAGAAAAATATACAGTTATCATTTTAAGCTGCAGCCAACTAGAATAACACGCCATTCAGTCTGATCAAGGACAAGAGAGGAGTCATGTTAGACTAGGGGTTTATTGAAGGTTAGACCATGCCCTCTTGTTTTATTCGTGTTAAGTACGCTGTCAGTGACACTAGCATTTGTAAAGCCATCTTAGAAGATAGCAGCAAAAGGAAAAGTAGTGAACATGCTAAAAAGCTTCAGTGAACATGCTAAGGTTGCATTAACAAATGTATCACAAACTTCAGAAAAAAATCTGAATGAACCTATGCCAGTCTCTAGAAAGACAGAACTACTTCTTCCTTTGTAACCAGGCTATCTTATGCTGGGAACAATGTACAAAGACAAACACAAATACGTGATCAAATTAGTTCTTTTTACATTTTGGAATTGTCATGGTTAAAAATAACTGGTGGCAACAAACCAGAGATGAAGCATAACAGAAAATTTTAATACAAATCACTTTATGCTCTCCTCCAGGAGAGTCAATATTTCCATGTGGCTGCTTCACTCTCTTAAGCAGTTGCAGGTACACAGCCAAAGACACCAGAGTTGGGTTTGCTATCATTTTTTTGCGTAAGACTCAAATGAATTCTTCTTGCCCTATGGAAATGTTGGTCTCATTTCCAAGACTATGCATAAAAAATTAAAGACAAAGACTAGAAAATTAAATTAAACCCCAAATTTGTTCCCTTGCAACAGGGGCCATATTCTTATGAGAAGTAAACATTTTATCTGCAGCGGTGGACTGGCGCAGACAGAAGGGAAAGCAAGAGAAAGAATTAAAAGAAACAGGGCAACTCATTCCAAGTCACTGAATCTATATAGATTTACATCAGATGGGGCCATGAGTCTGAGTTAGCATGTTAGCATGTATTTTCTTAAGATCAGTTTATTATCCTTTTACAGTTGACCTGAAAACTGTCACACCTTTCGTATTTTATACTCGATTGTCAGAGTCCTTCCTGTTTGAACACAGAAAGTGTTCAATGCCCAAAAGCTTCAGCTACAGCCCACACAATCTAGAAAAATATCAGGATCAATAATATAACATAATGTGGTAAAAGCTTCTCCCACTTTAGACTAGAAAAGAATAACACTAATAATGCTGTTGCTGCGTAGTAAAAAAAGCTTCTCCCCTCTTCCCCTGCACCCACCCCAAGTGTGAACAACCTTGGTTGAGCTGGTTTTGAATTCAGAGTAATGGAATATCATGGCTCCGCATCAAAAGGAGAATTTCTATTCCCTATGCTGTAGTAGTTTCTGCTTTATACTAAAAAAGTAATTAAAAAAAAAATCTTAAATCAAGTTCAGATTTTATTTTTTTTTAAACTGAAGTCAACAAAGAAGTTGAATATTGAGAAAGATTGCCTTTTGGTGTATAGGATATTTAAGAATAATTTTCTAAATTTTGGCAAGACACAATGTTAAGATTTTTGTTATGAAACATGCAGAAGTACAGGGGAAAAAAATGAAGTACTCTCTCTCTTGCTACTAATATTTGGTTAGGTATTCTTTTCTGTTCAAACAGACAATGTTAATGACGATTCTCCAATGACTTAAACACAAATTTACCTTGTTTCATGGATTTATCAACTCTGCAAGCACAAACCTCAGCTCGTACACCTTGGTAGAACAGACATCACTATTTTACAAATACTGAAACTAACCTAACAACTACTGCAGCCACAGCAAAGGTTTTGTCACCATCAGTGAGCTTTGTATCAGGCTCACCTTCCCCTGGTTTTACTTATATGGTGACAGTAGTTTTCATACATGCCCCAGACAGGGTTATATAGTTTCATGATCCAAATATACACAAGCACACAGATTTAATAAATCAAAATTATTATTTAAAATGTGGAGAAGAGCATAGCTCTAAGTAAGGAAACGGTTATTTATGGAGGTCAGATTGCACTCCTAGGGAATACAGAGTATAGCTGCACTACATTATTCTGAAGACATCTAACCCATACCCTACCTCCACGACAGGCCAGTAGAAGTGCTCCAATATGAAAGAACATGGCCAGTTCAGCAGTAGCACCTGCTCAGTTCCCAGCAATCCAGAGTAAAGACTCTGGAGACAAAAGTTGTGTGGGGACTAGTTGCTATGATAGCCACCCTTGAAACTATTGTCCATGAACATGCCTAAGCCTTTTTTAATTCTTTTCTTCCTTTGGTTTTCACTCTATCAGTGGTGAGTTCCACCATGAAAATTTTCTGCTATGATAAAAAGTATTTTTTGTTTTAAACTTGCTACCTTGTATTTTCGCTGGATACATTGTGACAAACAGAGAAAGACTCCTCACTGTTCATTTTACTCCTCAGCGTTTATTTCTCTTAAAATAATTCTGTTTTATGAGCTGCATATCATAGTTGCAGAGATAGTTAATATACATCTGGGGATATTGCTATGGTTGAAAAAGTTTTCTGTATGTGTGTAGAAAGGATTAAAGTTTGTCTTAGCTGTCCTTCCATTTAGTCTACCTTCTCCCAAACTTTTCAGATCAAATTCTTCTCAAAAATTACAATAATTTGGAAACAAAAATTTACTAACACCACCAATCTGCAACCTAAATTATGATTTTTAGCAATTAAAAAAGGTGACTTAAATGCTCTGCCTCCTGTTGAAGTGTGGATGCCTGAGGTGAGCAGTGAGAGGAATACAAACCATGAAGAGTTTAACAGACCAGTTGTGGACTTCAGAAGTGATCCCACGAGCACAGATGCTTGTGGATCGTGTGCCTACAAAGCCTGACACATAAGTGCCCACACATTTTTAAAGATTGCCACCTGAGATCCTTTAGTAGAGTTTAAATAGGTGACATATCAGGCTCAAAGTCAATATAGTATTGAAAGGTAATTGAAAGGGATTTTATCATGGAGCTATTAACAGCAATTCACACAGGATATTTAGTGGCAGTTAATACCTGTACTCTTACAAAATGTCTTAATGAATAGCTGTACTAAAGTAAATGTCTTGGTGTTTGGAGTTAAACTTAGCTCTATGAACTTTCATGTCTAAATGTAAAGTATCTACTATGGCCAAACTACTGCAGGTTCTAAACTAAAAGCATTCTTTTCTGCAATGAAATAGTCTTCGCACCTTAAAAAACATTCAACAGCTTTAAACTTCCCCAATGTCACCTACTATGCTTAAACATTGTATAATCAACAGCTAAGTAATCCAAAAAAAGCGGAATCCAACCATGCCAAAACTTAAACTTCACCCACCTGTGACTTCATTCCCCAGGCTATGACTTTGCAAATTCTTTTTCAGGAGGTGAACTAAAGCAAACAGTGCTGGATTTGTAGTAAAGGGCACCTCTCTAGCATTACAATTTTTCACCAGAAACACCTACAGCTTCCCATTCCACCTATAAAGGAAACTGCCTACACTGCGGAGGAAGAACCAAGAAATATTGGCCTGCCCTGACGTTAAATCATTATGGCTATGACAGGCATTCCTACACATGATGCATGTGCAGCTGCAAATAAGGTCACTGTGTTGTTCTCCTTGGCAGTTAACACTACGTGCTGAACATCTCGGCTTCCATTTTAAATTTACACTAGCTTTACTCCCTTAAAAATTAGATGAAAAATTTGCAAAGTAATTAGATTTCTATGTCTAATTAGCGAAGACTTAATTCACTACTGATATATTTCACCTTTCTGTGAGCTACTTTAGCAATGACTTTCACATATTCAGAGCTTTCCATACCACTGAGCTTCAAACTAATTTACAAACTTTGGATATTATTATGTACTGTGACAGTAAATAATAGAATCCCCAGATTTAGATGTATGTTAGATCCAGGCGTCCCTTAAAACATCCATATTTTCAGATAAAAATCAGAGCTGCTGGGCTCACCACAGTCATGGTGTATGCACAAACCAGGTCAACACCATGTGTGCGGTCAGTCCTGTTTCTAACAGCACAAGGGCTTCATCAACAGCCTGGCACAGGTAATGTCCAAGTGCTTCCTAACCATTATAATTACTGTGAAAGCACAGGACACCTGGCAGTGTATACACACACATTTCTGTCATCAGTTAGAGTAAATCAGTATGGCACTAATAAAAGTCAACGCAAGGAGCCTATTTAAAGCAGACAGGGACCTGGTCTTGGAAGAACCTATGTCTGCCAGTTACACAAATTCACTTTAGCAAAGCAGTGCTGTACTTTCTAAAAGAATCTTGTTAGTACTAGCTTAGCATTAGCTTGACTACATTTGGAAAATTAGGATTCAATTCACTTGCTTATTGCAGTACTATGGCCTAGCAAAGGCAGGATTCACTAAGAACTACTGTTGAGGACGGCTTAGTGAGAATGTGCTGATAAAAAATATTATTTAAATGATCTCACTACAAGACAGCATCTCTCATCATGGATGCTGGCCAAGTGCTTCCAATATTTTGTGAGCTAGTGCAGCCAGAGGCAAAAACAAACCCAACAGTCATCAGGAGGATTTGTGGGGCTTCCCCTGGTAGCTTCCCATCCAAGTACGATGCATGCTTTGTGAGATCTGATACTACATGTGGCAGGACTGCTGCTAAGAGGGTCACCATGGGATTATTTTAATGTTCACTGAAATGGAAGCAATTTATTACATACTGCAGTAGCATCGCTTTCATTCAAATTATAAGAGGTTGCAAGTAGCCTTTTAAATCTGCTTTGCCTTTCCCTCTGGTACCAGCTTACCTTCAAGCTTCTTGGAAAGATGATGCTCTGCGAAGCAGGCTTCAGAGGTTATACTAAGAACAGAGCGTTCAGTAAGTACCCTGTTGACCTCCCAGAGCATGCAGAGTTGGAAACATACATCTGCATGCGTAAATTGGGTTTCCCCAATGGCCTAAAAATGGGATGCATCTGCAGAACAAGTTTTGCACTTACTTGAATATTATCATAAAACATTTACATGATTTAATTAGATTATGTAAATGCTTTACTCCAATTTGAAGCTTTGAAAATCATAATGTCATGCTCTAAATTATGCAAGTATTGAAAATGCTTTTCACAGCAGTAGAAGCAAAAACACAAGTGAGACAGTCCTGCCACATGCCCTTCTGCTGTTCTCTACTCACCAAAGACCACACAGAATGCATTACTGTAATCCTGACTTTTTCTATTAACATTTTCTGCACAGTGTAGTTATTTTGTGCCCTGATTTTATGCTAAGCCCCAAATCCAAATTTGATTTGGAAAATGTTCTGTGGTTTATATCCACATCTCGATGAAGCAGCAGATTTTTCACAATGTCCTCCCCACCCTTCTCTGCCACAGCATGGCAAGGACACCTCAGCAAGGAGATTCAGTAAGAGCTATTCATTGAAGCATCTTCCCTTTTTCACTGCTCAGCAGTTAGGAAGTAGGTAAAACCCTAGCAAACGTTTTTCTCTTAACTAAACTTACTTCTACTGTATTCCTGGATAGGACAGTGCTGCCACAATACTGAGCACATGTCACTAAGAGATCCTGCACCCCACAGGACATTCTTTGAACTGTAGAAAACAGACATTTATATGATATACAGAAGTTAGTTACAGCAGGTAGGGATGGTACCAAATTATGTGGAGACAAAAGGAACCACCATTAGAGACAAAAGAACCATAATGAATTAATTCCAGGAATTAACATGTACTCAGAGAAAAGTCACCAAACTTGGGTAGCTGAATTTTAGCAAGACTTCATTATTCAGAATATCACTTATTTTTTAATACAAACTGAGTGCACCAGCTTCTTCAATACCTGATGTGTTTGAAACACCTAAGCCTGATCTAGCCCACCACACAGATTGCCATAATGGGCTCTAAAGCATGTACCACTTTACATTAGGGTCACAAATCTTTTTATGCAGTCAGAATACCCCACCCCCAAGTCTTACTGTTTCCCCCATATTCTGACACCTCCTCCCCCAAACTGAAGCTCATGGACAGAATAAAAAAATTGAAAATAAAGTTTAAGTTTATGAAAAGTCCTAAAATGTTTGAGCTCCAAGGCAAGGGAACTTTGAGAATAACAGCTCAGAGAGAAACATATTTCTTCCTGTGCAAGTGTAGGTCTGTTCTTTACCACATGGTGAAAGGACCTATCCCATAGCTCTTCAGCCATGGCTGACCAGAAAACAGTTCACATGCAGGCCAAGTTATGTCATACGATAGTCGGTATATCCATCCTGATATAAACCATCCAGGGTAACACATATCTCTAGCAGCAGCCTACATTCCTGGCTCACCATAGAATAAACCTGCCCATTTTTATCTTACACAGATGAGGACTCTTGGGAAAGCTGCTCTCTCAGCAACCCTTTGTCATCTATGGCATACTGCCCAGCTATGGTTAGGACTTCTGAGAAAGCTGATGCGTTGTGAGAAAAGGCTGTCTGAAAGTCTGCGGGGAAAAGCCACACACGATAAACATAAAATTGCAAACAGAGATAATACTGTTGTGGTGGGAAACATTAGCAGCTCAAGGATTCAATAGGGAAAAGATACCAAAATGCAAAGGTATAAAATCCTAATGGGATAAATGGAGCTAGAAGATGGCAGCTCTACAACTCGGTTCTAAGCTGCACAGAGGACAACGCTTCCCCAGTCTACCGACACCTTCCTGGCCAGCAAAATTCACTTCAGGTGTCTCACCAGACATGGGGAATACACTAGTGCTAGGACCCAGTAGCCTGTTAAATTTTTGCCTGTATCCTGCCTGCAGTCTCTTTGCACATTTCAAAAGATACCTGAACTAACACAGACACAAACCACTGTCTTTTCCTACATACCCTCCCCTGCTTTCAGCTCTCAGGTTATTATAAATGTCTTGTTCATGACAACAGGAAGATATTTGTCTGCAACACACTTGCTCCCTAGCTCTGCTTGCTTGGCATTCCCATTCTCTACTGACCACAGCCAGTCATCACAACACTGTAACCTGCTCACCTTCCTGTTTTACAGCACCCTTTACATTCAGTACTCTTTCTAGGACAATCCACCCAAAACATCATTGTTTTTCAGCTATGTGGGACAGTTACAGCAGACAAATGATAAACTCGTAGGGACAAATTTGTTTTTAAAAGTTTCATATAACACTCTTCAGTGGTGCATGGGTCCTCCCTTCACTGCAAGGACAGAACTGATTCTGATCACCACTCCAGAAAAATTCACAAAACCCAGAAGTGAAATGTTCATAAAACTTGTCATCTTAAAATAATTTACTACAAACAAGTGTACAGAACAACGCCCTCCCAACTGAACAGTAAAGTGGTTTTCAAACACTAAGTAGTAAAACTTTCATTATCCTTCCCAGCAGACATTATCCCACAATGCATAAACCAGAACTGACTCAGCCTCTGTCATGGGCAATACCAGAAGAGCTCAAGGTACTTACTCTCCAATTCTGATGAGTCTTAAGTCAGCTCATAAGGCTGTCATACAGGCATGGCAGCAAAATTAAGTTGCTCTTATTCCAGGTTCCACAATGTCTTTCCTGTGATAGAAATCCTTGAGACGAAGCTCCCAATCCAAAATTGCACCCTCCTGTGGTTATCGGAGAAACTAAATTGAGCACAGCTGACTGAAATTATTCTGATTCAATTATTTCATGAACACTTCAACTAACCACATTTATCAGCCTCCTAAACTCATAAATCATAGCAATCTCTGTTGGGAAATTTGAAATTGATGTGGCCCCGCCTGAATCAGAGAAGGCAGTAGGCATCTGACAGCCTTGAGGAGCAGCCTTGTGTGAGTTGATTGGAATTTCTAGCAGTATTAATCTTAATAACCTCAGGTAGCTTCCTCCCCGCAGCCTATGTCTTTCTGTGCAAGCAGTGAGGGAGGGAGCACTGCAACAATTACTCCCTCATTCTCTCCAGCTGACTCTGTTTTCTGATGAATATGAACACGTCAGTCATGCTCAGCCTTCATCCGTAGCTCTTCTCAGCCCTCAGCAATGACCAGTCCAAAACCTGTAGAATTTAAATTGTGATTTGAGCCTTGAGGTATAGGACACAGGAATAGAAACCACAATACCTCCCAATTCAGCAGCATGAAGACTTAAAACCAAAAGCAGCTTTTCCTTCTGTCTTGCAAGAATTGCCTGTGAACTGCAACAGAAAATTGTACAGCATTTATCCAAATCATTCAAACAAAAGATTGAAGATATTCAAATAGTATTAACACTGAAAACAGATGATTAAAACACAGATCAGAAATATGCATCTATCTAGGAAACCAAATCCAAGTAACCGTCACTCACAACTGACAGGATGGCCAGAACAGTTGTTGAAGCTCTCCGGTACTTGCTTGGCAAAGGATTAAACAGCTCCCATTGTGATGAAGCTTTCATTTGTGCTTTTTCTAATAGACTTTCCACTAATAATAATATATTTACAAGGTTTCTCCCATTTTACCCAGGTTGACTTATAGAAAAAAAGCGCAACAGCGTCAAAGTATCTATGGCTCCATCTACCAACGAGCTGCTATCAGCAGACATGTATGCACCCAAGGCTAACTCTTTTGTAGTTGCAAATAAACATGTTACACAGCCACTCTCCCGACAATAAGGAAACATTCTTAATTTTAAGAAGATGCTTTCCTGTTTGTGCTGGTACATCATTATCCTGAGTAGCATAATCCTTTTTTTAGAAGCAGTTTTAGATAGGTAACTTCTGCTCAAAATATTGATATGTGTATACTGAGAAATGGCTGGAAGTACTCAAATGAGTGTTTTACCCCACAAACTACATGCTGGGAAACAGATCATTCTTGTTCACAGTCTCTGCAAAATCAACTTCCAGGTATTTTCCCCATCCCCTACTTTCCAGGCATAGAGTCAAAAAGATGGTTCGTTACTTTCTTTAGCAGAAACTCTTTCCCCATGATGAAAAACTAAGAGAATATGTGAGGGGTTTTTTCTTCATGTGTATTTGAAGACAAGTTAAATTTACCATTATATACCACATTCTACCCAAGAGAAATCATGTTAGATTAGAATGTTTGGATTCTAATTCTGGCTATTCTGTGTAACACAATGGACAATCCACACTTTGTTGCATGGATGCGGTCACATAATTTCTGATATTTGTTAGCATTTTGACTGGTGTTTATAAAAAAAAATCTAATTAAAAAAACCCACATAAAACATTCATAACTTGGCTAAAATTTCCTCACATTTCCTTATCCAACTCCATGCACTGCTGTTCCACGTAGCTCCAAATATCAATACCATTTCTACTATTTTCCAGTCTGTCTTGACTTCTCAGTCCTCTGCAAATTTTTAGAAACTGGCAGTGGTTCAGAGAATTTGTCTGCCAAGTCTTTTACCGCCCCAGGATTCAGCTCATCTAGACTTGCCGATTAGTATGTGGTATCTTTGGGTTTTCCAAGGTTTCCCATACTCTTCTAAATTCATTCTGTTTAAAAGCTTTTCCATAGTTCCTTCTGCCAAAATCCTGAACTTGGGACAGCATCAGAATAAATGGACAATTTGCTGAGAAGGTACATTAGAGGTCTTCCCTGCTCAGCCCAGCTGCTTGGCAGCTGTTGCTATAGCTCCAGGGCAACAGCAACCCACATATTTACCATGCGTCTCCACACTGGGAACTTGGCTCCTGGATTTAGTAAGACTCATTCATCTCTTTCTCCCCAAAGCCATCTTCTGTGCTGGAGCACTAAAACCGCTTTATGAAGTTGGGGCTGCTGTAGCATCAAAACAGGGGGGATTTTCTCAAGAACGGCTCAAAATTCTTTTGCTGTAAGGCAAGTCAGTGTGGAAGGGAGGATGCGCCTCAGATACTTTATTAATCACATCTAATATCTTGACTTGTTCTCACTAGGACACTCCCCTAAAGTCATAAACAGGGGGATAAGCAGTGTCTATCAAAGACATGCTTTTGCAGATCTAGTTAGTGTGACTCAAGAAACAGCCCACTTGGAATTTTCTTCCTACCTCTCAGAACACTGCGCAGGTTGATTATCCAATCTGCTAACTTTGCACTGAAATGGACTACAACTCCTCACACGTGCAGTTGCAACCTGATCACTGAAAAGAATAATGACCAGCTAAAAATCCTAACCCCTTAAAACCTACAAGTTTGGACTAATAACTTATGCATCAACAAGAACATGACAGCAACTATTCTGCATGAACCACCTCCAATATCAGAACTAAAATGCTGCAATATAAAATAGGAATTCTCTAGCACTTAAATCAGTTAACACGGGGAGATTAACATGGAAGAATTTTAAGGACCTTTAACATCACAGCCAAAACAAGCGAATAAACAGTCTTTTTTTTTTTTAACTCCTTACCCCTCTATCTTTTTCTTTACTTCATTTACTGCCAATTTCTTCCATCTTTCCTATTTCTGTTTTCCAAACTGATCTTTCCCTGATCTTGTCTTTTTCAATTCATTTTTCACTCTGTATTTGCCAGTCTTCCTTTTACTTTTTCTTCTCCTTTGTCTTTTTCTCCAAATCTCTGTGTGTCATTTTCTTCTCACTTCGCTAGCTCCTCACTGACCAGAGTGGCAGGTGGAATGAGGAGAAGCAATGTGCAAATTGTTCTGGAGGGTATCCATGGCTTCACAGCCTCAGAATGGCATTCATACCACAGGCACCACAACAAAGTTTTAAGCACTTTCTTCATATCCCCTAGAAAAAGCAAAAAACCCCTTGATGTCCTCTGTGAAGCCAAATGGCAGCTCTATAGCACTATGAGCTTGTATCCAAATACTGACTGATCTTAGCAATTATCATTACCTACTTCTCACTGCTTCAGTTATGTCAAAGGCATATCTACCTCATGGTGTCTTACCATGTCAGACAATACTGTTGAAGGCTATCTTAAACAAGATGCAGAATTTCAGTCTCAAATACTGTAAGATTTGGGAATTCCAAATGAAGAGGCAAATACAGAATTAATGCTTTCTGCTGTAAGTTGGAAAATACATTGGTCAGGCAGCTTAACTTTTTCTTTACAAAGCACTGTTTTCAACTAATACTAGTGTTGATCATAATCCAGATCATATGGCTTCTTATTTCCACTCATACTGCTTCTTAGTTCCACTCACCTTTGTGAAATGAAAAGATCTGAAGTAAGGCGAATTGGTCTAGAGCAAACGTATTGGATGGCATGGGTAGACTTGACAAGTTCTTCATTAATTCTAATGTTGATAAGCAGTTTTTTAACGTCATGGGCTTCAGTACAGGTCAGGCTAATTTTAGCGCTGATATCACAGGCAAAGTCCAAGTCATTACTGAGAGGTTTTATTTTTTGGTGTTTGGTGGTGGTTTTCAGTTTTGTGGGTTTTTTTTCCTTTTCTTTTCCTTTTTTTTTTTTTTTTTAATTTGAAGTTAGCACCATTTTTAGTTCAAGTGAAACAGATTGTTATTTCAAGCTTCTCATTAAATGGCCAAGATTTGTATTGACTTTGGTCAGTTTCATTTAGATCATGCTCAAAACCTTTTAAAAAATATTATAAATTCCTTTCTCCTTCAATAATTCACTTTCTGTGAAATAAAAATACGTTGTCTCAAGCATTTTTGTAATTTCATACCAGACACACATATTAAATAGGTGACAAAGAAAAGATTTTCAGCATGAAATCTGGAATAAAACAAGTTTTTAGATGGCAACATTGAAAACGTGACATTTTTAAGGAATACCATAACTCACTTCTTAAAAACCAAGACCTATTAAAGCTTCTTACCTGGACACAGTATGCAAAGAAAGAAAAAAATCATTAAGAGGTGTTTGTTTTAAAATAACAATTATATGCTTACCAATGCTGATATGAGACTGTATAAACAGCATTCTCTATAAGACACTGAAACAACCCAGTGCTGCGAGATCAGTTAGACCATGATTTGAATTTCCGAAGCGATGATGGACTCCTTGCTGTACAGAAATCTGCTTGCCTCCACAGTCTTACTGCCAAGAAGTGTTTTGCAACAAGATAGTTTCCAGAAATAATACTAGGATTCTGTAAGAAATTCATCTGAGACATAAGTGTTTTCTGAAATCCCCTAAAACACAACTCACGACCAAAGTAAACAGTTCTGAGATAGAAACATGCAGGAGCAACGTGCTGTCTCAGCACTACAGACAAAGCTTTAGAAAGTTATTTTTTTTATCTTCTATTTTCTACCTTTACTGGCAAATAGCACATGTCCAGGGAGGTAAAGACAGGACAAGCACACAGGGATTCTCTGCCAGTACTCTTTGTAGTGTCCAGTGATTCATGGTTTAAAAGGATTTTCTAAGCCAGAGATGATGCCTTTATATTTAGCAGCCTTTAATGGATTCATCTTTCAAGTACTGGTTCAGTTTCTTTCAAGTCATGTAAACTTTAATGAGATTTTTTTTTGTTTCTTTGGGTGTTGGTTTGTGGGTTTTTTTGCGGAGGGAAGGGAGTGTTAAAGAGGAGTGCCATAGCTCACCTTCATGCCTGTTGAGACCACCTTATTTTGTATGCTTTGAGCCACCACATGCAGATTCCATTTAATAACCTCTAGTTCTGGTATCAGGAGAGAGACAGTGAACAATCAACTCCCTATGCATGCTCTCCCTCTGCCACTTGTGATTCTATGGACTTTTATCATTCCCTCTCAACCATCTGCCTTTCAGTCTATTTAGTTACCCCCATACAGGTGTTGCATGCTATTCATCATTCCTGTCACCACCCTCCTCTAAAATCTTTCCCAGTTTTACTACGTTGGGTTTGAGATGGAAGAAACCAGAACAGTATTCAAGATGCACTTACACCTTAGATTTATAAATATATATTATTTAATGGATTAACAATTCTTTATTTTCTTCTCTATTTGCTTTCTAGTAATTTCCAACATTTTAATTAAAATTTTAACCTCTATTAAGCTGACGCTTTTAAAGATCTATGAAAACCCTAAGATCTTACTTCCAAGTAATAGCCATATATCGGTGGTCCCCAGTAGTTATGTAAAACATCTGTTTTCTCCCATATCTGTTACTTCACATTTCCTGCACAATGTCATCCACCATTTTATCACCCAGCCACCCTGTGAGGTAAGGCCCTTCCATAATTCTTCAGTCATCTTTACTACTCTGAACAGTATCTGCAAACTATGCCATATTTCTATGCAGCCCTTTTTCCAAAAAGGTCAATGAATATACTGTGAAGCACCGGTCCAGGCATAGATCCTTACAAGACTTCATTGGTAATTTCTTTTTACCATGAAATGTGATGATTTATTCCTGCTTCCTATTTCCTATCTTTTAATCAGTTATTTAACCATCTTTGAACCCCTCCTCTTATCCTATAGCAGCTTGCTTTCTCTAACAGACTGGGATAAAACCTTGTCAAAAGCCTTCCTTTTCTGAAGGTCATTTCCATATCACTGCCAGTGCTGTACATGTAGCTCAGATCCCACTTTACAGACAGCTGAAAATGATTAAAACTTGACCCTTCCTGCTCTCTTGATTCTACTGTAATGTGTTTCATTCAAATTTGACCTGCTACTCCCTTCCTTCCCAGTGTTCATCCCCTCTCTTCTTCCCTATTAAGTGATATACACATTCAACAAAATGAAAACAAAAGAAAACATTTCTTATTTGTTTACAGAGCTTTCCAGCTTGTGTTAGCTTACAATATTAAAGGAAATACAGCCACATAAAAATTAGTCTGAAATCTGTCCTGCATTTATTACATGTTAAAAATCAAATCCCACATACTGTTACGTAATTTCCCATCACCTTCACAATGCAAGACATATACATTAACAGACAATAAAGTTTCATTTATTGCTAATATGAAGAAAGTTTTAAAGAGTTTTGCTGCATACTAAAGATACACTGCAGGTTTGGGTTGGTGGGGGTTTTGCAGGGGGGGAAGTGGCGGGGGGTAGAACCTGACAAGGTTTGCGTCTGAAGATTGAAAGCTCCACATATAAAGCTGCAGCCCAGCCAAGGATTTTGATATTCAGATGATGGAGGCGCTACTGTTTTGGAAATATAATTTTTCTTATGGTATATAGGTGAATAGCTCATGCCTAATTACAGATTGAGACAATCTGAAATAGTACAAGTTTAAAACCTTAACGCAGAAAATCAGACCATCAGAATTTCCAATGAAGCATTCATTTTGGAGCAGACAGGCAGCATTGTAACACAAATATAAACAATAGTACAGATGATTTAATTGGATTACTTCACTCCTATGAATTCTTCCAAACAAGCTCTTTAAGAAAGCCAGAAATAGAACCCAACTCATCTTTTCTGGATGTTTTGGCCTATAGCAGTCAGTGATGCTCTCAAAGCATGTTCTCACAGAAGCAGCTGTGTATACACAACAAATCACATCTGGACATGTTTCAATCCAAGAGTGGGTAAGGACAAGCAGAGGTGAGCAGCAGGCTGTCCCTCAACACTAACACCAACAGTTGCCATAGCAACAAGAGAAATCACAAAAGAGGCTGGTATTGATTTTTCCATCCCATGTTCATTGCCATTTCTTCAGAGCAGTCTTACACAGTGCTACCACAACCAACACTGTCGCACATACCCAGGTTCTGAAGTTAATGGGAAATAATAGGGATGAAAAGGCAACAGGGAATAATTACTGCTGCAGTTAGTCTGAGTACACAAAGAACAAGCAACAGAATTTTCATCTTAATGCAAGCTATGTAAGGGGAAAGGGGGGTTGTCAGCACGTACAGGCATGTTTCACCATGCCTTCCATCGACATTTCAAGTTTTCTGTGCATTCTCCTACAGGGCAGCATCTGTCTGTTCTCAGCATTTGTTAACAAGACAGTCACCAATGCCTAGGTCAGGTATTGCAAACAGTAGGATATAGCAAAGGATATTTTGTGCTTAGCTGAAAGCCTGCTACATCATGTCAACGTACTGCAGAATGGCACAGAGCCAAAAGGATAAGAAGGAGAGACTACTCACAAATATAAAGAGATTTTTCAGGTTAACAACAGCATAGCTCCAGAGTCCCTCAAAATATACTACAGCACAACTAAGTTCTATAAACATGGAATAATACATTCCATGAGTATATAAGAGATTTTGGTAAAGACTAATATTGTTTCCAATAATAACGCATAGCTCAAAATTGCATTTAGTTTGCAAATTACAGGATGGTACTTTGTTAATGCTACCACAAGGCTTAAATGAAAAAATGTATTTTGAAGGTTTCACCTTCACAATTAACATCTCTTCTTAGGATACACAAGATGGGAGAAGAAGTGTTTAAAATATTAGACTGAATTAAGAAAGCCTTTTAAGACCATTCCCAACTGTATTCATAAACATTGAATAATGACCAGAATAGTTAGCAGAATGTGGCCCTAGCCAAGAGCAGAAGGCTGCTTATATCAGAAAGATAAAATATTATTCTTGTATACAAGTAGATCACTTCTGCTACGTGCACCCTACATTGTCCCAGTTTTATATTAGCATAACACCACCTCTGTAATCCACTATATTTGCATAAAGCTGAAGTAATAAAGTAATAGTATGGGAAGTACCCAATATCTCCAGAAACTTTATAATTCACAAAGTGATTAGCCCCTCAAGCAAACAAAAAAAAAATTAAAAAAAAAAAAGAAAAGAAAAGAAAATCATCTAACTAGTACAGCCTTCAGAAAATGCAACAGTTCTTCAAGGCAAATACAAAAGGCAGACTGAAAGTGTCTATATTAGTACGGATATTCTTAACAAAAACTTAACATTTATACTTAATAAAAATAGATTCTCAAAAAAAAAACCCCTAAACAATACCTACCAATTGTGTACATCAAGATAACAACTCCACCATAATCCAAACAAATTATAACAGTATGTGATATTTAAGGGCTCTGGGAACCCTGTTAATAACAAGTCTCCCATCATAACTTAAAGAGGCAAATAGCCACGGGTCTGCTGAGGACCATTCAACTGCATATACGCTGTCTTCGTGTTCTTCATAGGTAGCTATTACACTGTCCTGAAGGGGCTCTTTAATCCTAAAATTGAAAAAAAAAAAAAAAAAAAAAGAAAAAAAAAAGAAAAAGAAAAAAAGAAAAAAGAAGAAAATCGTAAGCATCTGTGAACACACTTGATTTAAAAGGCAATATTAAGTGTCACTAACATCTAGATACACAACTTCCCATTTGAAGTATAAGAACGCAGTAGTAGGCTCTAAGGAAATATTTTATACCAGATGTCTGCATGTACCTATGTTTTAGATAACACAGCAGAGTCAAGTCAATGTTAAAGACCCCATTTGGAGGGACAAAGTACCTCTTATTCTCAACTTGAGTGCATTTCCCAGTCTCTCAGCACCTACGCTAAGCATCTCTGTCTCTAAAGCAAGTTAAACTACAGTGTATGATCTAAATGCACTTAAACACACATTTTTATTAATATCTTTTCTCTCGCCATGCTCCATCCCTTCCTTTGCCCCTTTGTTAACTGAATTCTTAAAATAATATATAATCTTATTAGAGGTGTGTAGATAGGTAAGCAGTTGCAGTCCTTAACGTCACAGTCTTTCCTGTGCTGCCATCCTGGACCCATTCTCTCTGGAGTAATGGAAGGGAGATGGAGGCACCATTCTGAACACTTCAATTTTAGTCTCCCATTCTTAGAGTTATAACACCACCAGATTCTCATCTATTATTGTATACCTCACCTTTCACTGCAACACCCAAGCTCCTGGTCACCTACATCATGAGAGACAGATTCTTTTTTGCATTGCAAATATTTAAGGACAGACTCAGGCAATTCTCTGAAGTCCAAACCACCCAAGAGTCACTGATCGTGCTCTGCTAGCTGAGAACAGCCCTTCTTCCCTTCACTCACAGAGCCAGTCCCTCCTCTCAGAACACAACCACAGCACATTATTCTGTAGCTACAGGGTAGGTGAGTTTTCAGAGGATGACCTTACAGCTCCTTCACCCACAGGGGATCACCTCTGTCTGACAGGAATCAGTCAGAAGCATCCCCCTGCCTCCCAGAAACAGCCTTGTATTACAGCTGCAATCCTCCTAACAGAAAGCAAAGCCAAAGAGCCTTGTGAATGCCACTCAATCATTTAAACAGATGCTGCTACTACAGAAATGAAGTGTTGTTATTGGCAGTCTTTGCCCTTTACTGCTGCTCTCTGAAAGCACGTGTCTCTACGATCACAAAGCGTATATGGTATCACATTTGAATCGCTTGCAGGATATCGCTGCTCCACCTAGCCAGCCTAGCCAGCTGTGAATCTAACATCGCAATTAAAGTTCAATTGAATTTAATGAATAAACCAAAAGCAGTCTGATACTTCAGAACAGCTTCAGATGCTTAGTTTCAAGGACTTTTATCATTTAGTTATGCTACATTTAAGGTCAACTAACAAAAAAAGGTCACAGCACAAACAACACGCAGCCCCTGGTTAATTGCAAAGAGCAGGCTTGTTTTGCAGTTCTCCTGAATATGTACTTTGATACAAACCATCTAACACCAGAGAGCTAATAAACACACACACACAGACACTTCATCTCCTGCAATGTGTTTTTCTAACTTCCTGCTAACTGACATGCCTGGTTAAGTGAAAGTTGGTCATGTCCCCAGACAGCAATGTGCTTCGTGCGGTGCTCACCCACTTACCCACAACTCCATTATTCTGAAGGTTTCAGATGTCTCTCCGGATAAGCAGGGGAGTAATGCACGGTGCACATGGCTGTCAGGGGACACGACCGACTTTCAGTTAACCAGGAGTCTCACTTAACCAGAGGTTGGATAAACAAGAACAAATAAGCTTCTAGATTATACTATTTTCTGTATGCTCAGAGTTGTTCCAGTGTTTCTTTTAAATAACACAGTTCATCTAATTTAATTTAGAGAAGTCATAGGGGAATGAGTGTTCAGGAAAGAAGCCTGTAGATGAACTTCTGTTTGGCATTTCCATTTATAACTACAATTTTTAACTGTCTTTTATTTTTGTCTATACACTGAACTTCTTGGGTATGAAAGTAATTTTGTGCCATCCCAGAAAAAGAAAGCATACTACTCCATGTGGTTCTTCAGGCCACATGAGTTCAGTTTTCAGTGGTTTGTGGGGGGTTTTAGGTTTTGGCTTTTTTTAATAGCGCAGATATGTGAAAATATTATGTATAGACTACTTGAACATAAGAATAGCATAGCCTTGAGACAGTTACTGAGAATCTGAGAAAATCCTTATGGAAGTGATCACTTCATGTAAAAGAGCTAGAAACTATACAAGATAATCAGGATGGGAAAAAAGTCATGTCAGAATGACATGTGTCTCAGGAATAATACAGAAGATCCAAAAGAAAATGTTTGTAGAGAATGCTTATGGTACTATGAATGAAAACAGATTAGCCTTTAGATTACGTAATGGGTAATGAGCCCCAAAGGATTCTGCTACTGGAATAAAGAGCAGAATTTATTTCATGAATGTGAAAGACTGTTCCAAATAATTAAAAACACCAAAGGAGCAAGCTTGTTTGTGGTGGGTTTTTTTCCCCTCACAACAGGAATCTCTTGGAGACAGACCACCTTACCCCATCCTAATAAACTTCCAAGAAAACACCTCAGATTTGTCTGCATTTTGGCTATGTGCGTGAATTTTTTGGTAATCCACAGAAAGCTGAGAATACTATTTTTGAATCTATATGAATCTAGAATACTTAGAATTGTTCAGAGTCCCACAACAACCTATTTACTTTCAACAAGATTTTACACAGCTTTTACACATTTTTAAAGAATCAGCTCAGACTCTCCTACCTCCCCAGATATTTAATATAGTTTGGTTAATGCAAGAACTTATAGACTTGACAGCTATGACACTGACATTTATTTAAACAAGGTAACAAAAACTTTTAAAAATATATATATGTGTACATACATATACACACATATATAAACAGAGCCTACAAAAAAAAGATTATTTTGGTCACAGCACATACTAGTGGAACATGTACAAAACAACTTGTATTTATCTTAAGATGTTTCTTCTATTTAGATATTTTAATTATACTTCTGTTTTTATCAGTTGCTACAATTTTATTTCTCCTTAACATACAGTAAGTAATTTCAGAACCTAATATGTCATAGCACTGACAAGTGTATTTTTTCTAATACTCTATTCATAATGTAGTAATGATTAAAAGAATACTGTGCTATACTGCTATACTTTCATGTGCATTATTCTTATCTCAGAAACTTCCCATTTCATAGTTACCAACTCCTGATGACAATGCCCAGGTTACCTGCCTTCTTACATTAGATGCATAACACAGGACACAGAAGAGGAAAGCATTCAAAATGGACTGGATACTGGGCTAGTCAGCAGATCTTTGGCAGGTTTTGGAACAGGGAGGAGAGTTCAGGACCTTAAATTTCTTCCCAGGTAGAGAAGTTAAGAAACAGGAAGAGTAGCTGTACAGAGGTGGATATGAAGTAAACTTTATTCTATGCTACTTTAATAAGTATAATTCAGGTTGTTGCCAAAACACAGAAATTTCTGTTTTGACATAAAAGCTGCAGGTTATGGGTGTAAAAATGTAGTTGCTATGCTATAGCTAGTTTAGTGTACCACAGGTGCAGGTTCTTGGCCTGTTGGTCCCTGATAGAGCAGTCTGACTAGACTATATTTGATAAGCACACTTGGTAATCACTTGTTATGCCTGGCAAGCTTAGTAAGATATTTTCTTTCTAGTCCTAAATCTCCCTCCCCCTTAAAAAGTTACTTTAGTTTCTCATTTTCCTGTACTATTTTAAGGACTTTTTCTGGCCAGATTAAAATACCTTTTTCTCTCCTTATATATGTTCTTGCATTGCACCAACTGACAAGGCATCAAACTCTTATGTCATCAAGAACTCATAGTAAGAAACGTGTAATCTCTACCTACATCCTGCATAAATTTAAGACCTGTGCCACACAGAGCTGAAACTGGACCGCTTTCTCTCTTTAGTGTTATTCACATAGCATGACCCCTACCAGCCTCTCCTATGAAAGGAGAAGAGCTTTCATTTTACTAGATAACTTTGAGGTTAATTGTGTTACAGACTTGAGAGAGAAGCCTGTTAAGCCTTGGATAATTGTTTTCATGTAGAGAGCTGTTATTTCCAATTACTTCTCATGCTAACAACCACTTAAGTTTTCAGTGCTTGCGATTCTGTATTGTCACCACAATGTTCAATAAAATATGTTTTTCAGAGTCACCAAAAATCATTAATTCCTTATCACAGTCAAAATTAAATCCTCTTTAATCTAAAAATTACTATGAAATAGATGTGATTCAACAGAGCAGCAACATGTACTGCAGCGTCCAATATGAATCCTGAAAAGCATGTCATTAGATTCCAGAATAAGCCCTGTGGATGCCCTTTCCCTTTAACTGCAGGAGAAAACTTAGCAACTGTAAGGTTTTGTTTCTGGTAAGCCTAGACAACACATTACTTCCTCTTTCACTCTCTTATACTGGAACACAATTTTTATATATAATAATTGGCCATTCGTATTATTGTAACCATTATCTCCCCCCCCCCCCCCCCCCCCCCAAAAAAAACCCAAAACAAACCCAAACCAATAGCCTTCTGAACTGCTTCTACAGGAAATGCTATCTTTAAAAACAGGAAATTCATATTTTAATACAACATGTTTCATAGTTGTCCTAATACACAAAATGAATTAAAGAGGGTATATCTCCTGATAAGGGTTAAAGAAAGAAATAGTATGGAAAAAAACACACATTTTTAAAGCAAAATAGTCTAAGAATTGGAAAGTGCTGCTGCACTAGATTTGGCCCAGCTTCTTACATATCCAACCAAGTCCTGAATACTGGCATTCCCCAAGACAGGAACTATTTAAGCTGTTTTAATTAATTGAGTCTCTTCATGGATTCCATAGCATAATCCCATGACTTCTAGATTTCTCCGAGACATAAATACCACAAGCAAAATATCATCAAGATTAAAATTGGCAGCTGTATGAAAATACCCTGAAAGCCTGCCTTATCATGAACGTTTGGCAAATACTTTTTAAAGTATCAATGCTGACAATTCATTCTCCTGAAGTCACTGGTGTGTATACAAAGGTGTTATGTTAGATCACACAGTTTGTATGTATTATCATGAAACCACATCATTTACTATTCAAAAGGCTCCAAACTACGTTTCTATCACAAAAGGTAGAAAACACCACACCTCCTTTAGACGGAATTTTGAAGGAATCTCTTTCTACAGAGAGGCCACCCACCATTTTCTCTCTGGTCCATTCTGATTGCAAAATAGGTTCCTACACTTAAAATCTCATTAAAAACTTCACTATCTCAATGAGATACTCTGTACTGGAAGGACCAATCCTTTACATGTCTCAGCTTTAAATGCAAAATGGTGAGAAGTGCTTGTGTTAGATTTTGTTCTGTTTGTATCAAAGGACAGTGTGGCTAACATCTATGGTGAAAAAGATGGAAACATCACACTTCAGAAACACACTACAAATGTATTTCTTAATGTGAATTTCTGGTACCCTTTTCAACAGATAACAAAGATAAGGATAAGCTTAGAACATATTGTCAAAAAATGTAGCATAAGGGAGAATGCAGCCTACTGACCTTAGTAATCAGTTCTGCCAATGAAAACACAGCAGATATCTTAAGCCTGTAAACCACAAAGAGAGCTACGGGATCTGGTAGCTCATTCTGCAAAATTAAAGTTTAAGGACGGCTTCCTTTTCAGGACTGATGTATAAGTTCAAAATGCTATTGACCATATAAATCTTTTCATTGGTATGGATACAGAAAAGGCTTTTTCTCTTAAAAAGCAAGTCCTCCATTATCCATTCAGTCTAGTCACGAAGTTCTGGCCATAGAAGTCATGAAGAATGAAAACACTGCTGTACATGCAGAATGTACCTTGTTGGTGCTTCTAAGGGAGCGAATGGCCTTCCCACGTTGTGTATCATCAGTATACCAAACACAGACCTACAGAGTTTAAAATTCAAACCTATAAGGCAAATAAATTGTATCAGCTTTGTGTGGCAAGGTTTTGGTAGAGGGGGGGGTTACAGGGGTGGCTTCTGTGAGAAGCTGGTGGAAGCTTCCCCCATGTCTGACAGAGCCAATGCCAGCCGGCTCCAAGACGGACCCACCGCCGGCCAAGGCCGAGCCCATCAGCAATAGTGGTAGTGCCTCTATGAAAACATTTTTAAGAAGGAAAAAAAGTTGCAGGACAGACACAGAAACAGCAGCCAGAGAGAGGAGTGAGAATATGTGAGAGCAACAGCCCTGCAGACCCCCAGGTCAGTGCAGAAGGAGGAGGATGAAGTGCTCCAGGCACTGGAGCAGAGATTCCCCTGCAGCCCGTGGGGAAGACCATGGTGAGGCAGGCTGTCCCCCTGCAGCCCAGGGAGGTCCACGGGGGAGCAGATCTCCACTTGCAGCCTGGGGAGGACCACATGCCGGAGCAGGGGGATGCCCAAAGGAGTCTGTGAACCCACGGGAAGCCCGCGCTGGAGCAGGCTCCTGGCAGGACTGGCAGATCTGTGGAGAGAGGAGCCCATGCTGGAGCAGGTTTTCTGGCAGGACTGGTGACCCCGCGAGGGACCCACACTGGAGCAGTCTGTGCCTGAAGGACTGCAGCCCGGGCAAGGGACCCTCACTGGAGCAGTTCGTGAAGAACTGCAGCCCGTGGGAAGGACCCACGTTGGAGAAGTTCATGGAGGACTGTCTCCCGTGGGAGGGACCCCACGCTGCAGCAGGGAAGAGTGTGATGAGTCCTCCGCCTGAAGAGGATGAAGCAGCAGAAATAACGTGTGATGAACTGACCGTAAACCCCATTCCCCATCCCTCTGTGCCACTGGGGGGGGCGGGGGGGGGGGCCTAGGTAGAGAATCTGGGAGTGAAGTTGTGCCCAGGAAGAAGGGAGGGCTGGAGGGAAGGTGTTTTGAGATTTGGTTTTGTTTCTCATTACCCTACTCTGGTTGATTTGTAATAAATTGAGTTAATTTTCCCCAAGCTGAGTCTGTTTTGGCCATGATAGTAATGGGTGAGTGATCTCTCCTTTCCTTATCTAGACCCACGAGCCCTTTGTTATATTTTCTCCCCCCTGTCCAGCTGAGGAGGGGGGAGTGATAGAATGGCTTTGGTGGGCACCTGGCATCCAGCCAGGGTCAACCCACCACATAAGTATATTCCAATAACTAAAGAAAAGGAATCCTGCTTGGTGAGTAAAGATGGTCACACTAAACTGCAAGAACCTAGTAGGTTTTGTTTATTGTTAGAAATAGCAATGTAGAATTAAAATGACTGCCAGACTAGTTTAATACAACAAAATATAGACTCACTAACATAAGGACTTTGGATGACCAAAGAACAAAGAAAGGATGTAAGACAGTCACCACCTCCCTTTGAAGGAAGACAGTGCTCTGCAGATGTCTAGAAGGGAACTGACAGACACTTTTAGGAGCTTTGGAATCATGGCAAGTTCAGTGTTGCAGAGAGGAAGTCCTTGCAACACCAGAGTGCAAAGCCACTAAAGAGAGGACAAGGAGAAGCCCACCTTAATCAGTTACATTCATAGATGTGGAATGACCCCATGTTTTAAATGTTATGTTCAAACTGATACATTGAAAATCACTCCCTATATTCTTGTCCAGGTGCACGAGCTTTGTCTTGGGGATGAAAGCTAAATGCGCCCCAAATACTCACCTCTTCTGTTCTGTTTTCATTTGTTTTGTACACTTTTTTATACCTCTGGATCAAGGTGCTAGAAATTAAGCTAGGAGTACAGCATTTCATTCCCTATTTCTCAGCTAATTTTTTTCCGTATTTGAATTGTGCATTAAATTACCCAGACTAGGGACTTGACCAGAATACACCATAGCTCTCCTCTGGCCACGTCCCTTTAACTCCTCTCTGCGGACAGCTCAATCCTTTTTAGACTACCTACTTTCGACAGAGGCTTTGGGCTTCCCAGACAGAAAGCACTGATGCTTTTCCTTATTCAGTGCAAGAAAACAAATGCAGTTGGCATATTTCTCCTAGACACATTTCACAAAGGCAATGCATGCACAGCTAGCATGTTTTGGAACAAACAAAAGCCACTGTTAGTGAGAAGAGATAAACTCGAGAATATGGCTGATGGCAAAACAAAATTCTAAAGGGAAGGATCAGAAGTCTCCAAAGATGATTCAGAAGGCACTAAAGGTCCCTGATCTGCAAATAGTCAGGGGCTAGAAGCATACCCAGGGGAGGTATCATCTCCTTTTCCTGTTTTTATAATCTTTCCTCTTGGCCACTATCAAGAGACATGATGTACAGGCTAGGGAGACCTTTGATATGAAACAGGGAGGCTGCTCTTAATGTTTTTATGACTGATGAGAGAAACAACAACAATAGCAGTTTAAAAGTAGGGAAGAGACCGCAAACTAGTTGCTCTGATCTGAATCAGCAGTTAAGAGGAACTAAAGGTCACTCGATTGCAACAAGTGACAGATCCTCATGCAATAGTTCTAGTTTTATTGCTTATGTAAGCGTGTTCTGGTCTCCAAGATGGGAGCACATAGAGTTCCAAGATGTCAAAGACATACATGGACAACCACCCAGAGGAGAAACCTCAAAGAATAATTCCTTAGTAACAATAGAACAGCAACTTTTGGATTGTTGTCTATTCATTATTCAGTGAACCTGTACTCTTTTCTTAAAAAGGAAAAAGTTACCTCCAAATAGTTATTTTGCAGTTGCAAACCTTAAAAAGTAGGCAGTTACTACAGAAAATCTGTGAAGAATAAACGAGTGGGTAGATTCATGCATTGTTCTACATGGCTGAACAATGAAGTGTTAAACTGACATATTACTTGCTTCTGTCTCTAGCCAAGCAATACGATAAAAATTAGAAAGTTTACTACAAAATATATTAAAAATTAACATGAGCCTTAAAGATCTCAGAAGTCTTAGCTGTGCACATTGGTATTACAATTCAACGTTTTTAAAATATGGGGATATTTGCTAAGCAGAAAAAAAAAACCCAAAACAAACTTTGAAGATACAACTGGTACATACTCTTCATTTTTATATTTAATCCAATAAATATTTTTACAAGTTACTTTATTCAGAACATGAAAAATAGGTAGCCCCTGAGGAAAGAGCCTTTTTTCTTCTTTCCACTCGATATTTCAACCTTCTTTTCAGATACATTTGGTCACTCAGTCTGAAGGTGACTGGCTGGAGATACTAGTTGTACAGACACCTGCTCTTCCTGGTGTATTTCAAGGTACACCCAGAAAGGACATTTTCTTTTTCAAGATTTGTGTGCTAATTAATAGCAAATCAGATGCCCTCCAAAACAGGATAAAATTGAACCCCATGAGGCTATAACACTGTCTTGAAAGTCTAGAACACACCCAAGCAAAAAACCAAAACACACACCCCCCACACCACACCAAACCGTACAATAAAAACCTGTTTTACACAAGAGACAGTACCCACAGAATGGTGGAACAGACTCTTCAAAGAGGTCTCCAGGAGGGAAACGAGTACTAAAGGCTAAATATTTGGCACTAGTGGTTGACTAACAAGAAGTATTCCCAACAGCTGTTATGCCCTGCTTCATTAGTGTGCTCAGAACTAAACAGACATTCAGCTGGCAACAGCTCAAGGCTGGTGAGCACCTTGCAAACATCCTTCCAGCTCAACTCAGAACAAGGAGGGGGGGACAAAAAAAACCCACAAAACAAGACTCTTACAGTACCAATTAAATGTTACAAAAGCTAATGTGATTTCCCAGGTTTTATAGAGAACAGATTAGCAGCTGAAAAACATGTATTTAAAAGGCAAATGCAGTACTGGTACTCTTGTAGCTTCCGGAAACAGGCAAGGGCTCTACATCATTGCTATACAAGTCAGTCATGATGTGGTTTACATCCATCCCATAGCCAAAGGAAAAGATGCATTATATTTGTTGTATTGCTTTGCATATTCTTGGTTTCAAAAATTCCTATTCTAGAAACAATCACTTGTGTTTTAATAAGGCAACCTACACGGTCTACAATCAACAGAAATTCAGAACTCCAGATACCCTACTATACAACATCTGTCAGAACACTATTTACTTGTGATTTTGTTTATATTAACACATTTCCACCATATTTAAAAAAAAAAAAAAGTATCTTTCTCACTTCCATTAACGCTATTTATCTTCCATCCAGAACAGAATAAATTGCAATCCCCAGCCAAATGTAAGGAACCAAAAGGTACATCATATTTAAAATGCTGTAGTTTAGTTATGTTCTAGAAAGTATGTACTGTTGATGTGAGCAAATTTCTAGGTACTTAATTTGATACACCTTGATTTTCTAGGCACTTACATCACCTATTGCCTCCAGAGGCATCTTGTACATTTAAAATGAACCATTTCTATATATGGGATAGCTTCCTTATTTAAGATTTTAAAAAAATGGTTTCCAAGTCCTTTATGTGAAGCCAAAATGTCAAAACTATTCGGAGCAAAACTACATCATTATTCATAAAATAAAGGTGCAAGAGCAACCTTAAAAATGCAACTAGAGAAGTAACCTAAACTTTATTTAGAATTTTAACTGAAACTTCTAGCAAACAGAGCTGAGCAACCGGGGGATCTTTTTTGTAATTTCCTTGTTCCTCATCCCATCTGACTATTCTTCATTTAAAAAGACAGTTCAGGAGGTAATCTGCCTATTTCATTGCAGACAGCTTTGCATATTAAAATAAATTAACAGAAGTAACAAAACAACTGCTCAGTACAGACATGAGGAACATAGATATCGACAGTTGAAAAGAATAGAAAAATACAGACTAAAGCCTGTTGGTCTCAAAATATTTTACATGAGTTTCAGTATCATTATCTTCACTTTGTAAAGAAAGTTTGCTGAAGATCACCATGTAAGCTAGTCACAAAATTAGAAAGCCTCAGCCCACACTAGATCTACAGAACTCCCTATATAGATTTATATATTCATAAAGAAGTACAGAGCGCAAAACAAGCATCATATATTGCACAATGAAAAAGTTGAAAGCAGACAAAAATGGAGGATAAAGAAATTATTATTTCAGCATTTCAGTTAACAATTTACTAAAAACCCCATCTCTCCAAAATTCACATGCAAAATACGTGATTTCTCACACACCCAAGCGGATGCTGTTTAGAAATGCTTGCAATAACATGCATTTTTCTCTACCAAGACTGTCAAAAAACCCCAAACTTTTGTTTTGCTTAAAGTAAGGTCTGATGAGTTACTGGTTTCTAGAGCAGTCAGCAATATTAAGTGTGAAATGGACAAAAAAGTTAATGTATTTATACTTCTTTTTTCTGCCTGTGCAGAAGCTCACCATTAGACTGGTAATATTTCCTCAAGGTTAGAACACATACACAGAATAAATGCAAAAAGCAGATTTTTCAACGCTCACTTAACCCAGATTATTGTATGTGCTTGACTTGATCCAGAGCTCCCTTAAAGTGAATCTTTTCACTGATCCAGTGGACTTTAGGACTGGTCGTTGGCATCACCATCCCCTTCCTACCAGTGAACATATTATGACCGCGCCAATCAGATTTAAATTGTGTATTGCACCCAAGACTGAGTAAAAGAAGAACGAAGTAGGAATTAGAACTACTTACCAGAAAGGCCGGTATACAAAAATCCTAGTCAGCAAAAAAATAGCATGTTAACCATTACATTGAAAAGACCAACTATAAGCATCTGCATAAAACTCAGGAAACTTCATACTTCTCTTCTTGATGCTGGTCCTCTTGGTCACTTAGTTCGTCATCATCTACCATATGCCCAAATGGTTCAGAAGAAATTGATACCATATTAGACAGAATAACTCTGCTGTCACTGCTTCCTGTAAGGATCAGCTGATCATGAGAATGATTGTATCTGACATTCCAGACCCTAAAAAATGAAATCAGAAAGAACAAAAGGCTATTCTTGGCAGGTACTGCATCAATGTTAAAGGATTTTTTTTTTTTCTAAAAACAGCACTAAAAACTGATCTGTGACTTAAATATTGTAAGTATGCATAGAAGTGATGTGCCTCACTCCAAAGACTGCCATCTTCATATGGCTTTTAAGCTTCCACATGATCTGTTTTCTGAGGTGTCTTTAAAACTCAACAAATAATTAAAAAAAAAAAACCCAAAAAACAAAGAACAAAACACACTATTCAGTGGTATCATTCCTTGAGGGTACATGCCAATTCATTGTTTAGTAAGTCAGATAAATATTTAAGTTCTAAATATAAAAATTTGCCCAGAGCAAAATATGGATTAGAAATACCCTGTTAAACAAAATCTCACAACATTCTTACAGTAAAGTTTAAAATAGACTCTAAAACAAAAGTAGGATTATATTTCTCTTCAATTTTAACATTTTACATATCAAGTTAATACCAAATGTCTTATGGTTCTTGTTTTATTCTTTTTCTTTTAATCTTCTGGAAAAAAGTATGAATGCTGCTTCTGTTAATTCACATCTTCATTCCCCTCAAAGTAGCTTCAGGGTCCAGATTTATTTTCCAAGAATTACTCCAACCCAAATTTTGTAAAATATGAGCTGCTCATCTTTTCTTAACCACTGAAGTCTGCAAACATCAGACAAGATTCTCTCCTTGCTCCAACTACAGGCCAGAGCAGTAGATACAGGCTCTAAATATTATCTCAGAGAATAAAATGACTCTTGTATATTCTGGCTTAAGGGCTGTGAAGAGCATGAAAAAAAGTGTGGCTGAATTATTGAGCATTTCAACCATTCCACAACAGAAGGATAGATGGCAGCTGATTTTCTGCACATCAGGTGCAACAGATCAGGCTCAATTTGAGCAGGCACACCTGTGTCCCAGCTGGCCCCTACAAGCCAAGTTCCGTGCTGTGCTTCTCAAAGGTGTACCCTATCTCCCAACAATGTTAACGACAGTTTCTTGCCAATTAGACTAACGTTGTCTAAACTCTTAATTTACAATCACACAAGGAACATTCACACATTGAAACCCTTCCTCTGTGCGGAAAAATGATTATTCACAATAGCACAAACATAGTTAGTTTGCATTGTTCCTAAACAGTAAAATAATTAGCTGAATAAATTACATAAGCCATCCACCCACAAATCAGCATGCAGATAATTTGTTCTACCAGTGGGAATGCTCCTCTAGTGTCTTCACTGGTTCAGTGACATTTCTTGTGTCCCAGAATTTCACCTTGCAGTCATCTCCACAGCTAGCCAGGTAGTACTGTTTATTGGGATTAAAGTCTAGGTCTCGTACCAGCTGTCCGTGTGCATTTTCTATGCAATATATCTGTCTGTAAAACACATTAAAAAAATTAAATGGTCTATAAAAAGCTAACTGCACTCCACTGACAGGAATCTGTTTCCCTGGAAACTTGCATAATCCCCTTAGCACCCGCAGACCTAGAGTTCCCACCGCTGGTACATAGTTTAGGGAAATCCCAGCTGTTAACAACAGTGACTTGTATAGATTTCTCAGCTTGCATTGAAGCTTTGCTCTTTCCTTCTTTGCATTAGGATCGTCTGGAGCTAAAAGGAAACAGTTGTTCCAGATGATTCTAGCACAGCTCTCTTGACAACTGTTATGAAATCTCTGCTACTAAACCACAATATTTTCAGATAAGAGCTTCTTCACCCCTAAGTAATTATATTAATTCTGTATTTATGACATCTAGTTCTCCCTACATGAAAAGCTGAGATGCAAGGGATGCAACACATATGAACAACAGCTTTTCATTATTGCACTATTTTGAACTTAACCTTTTTGAGCTCTGGCATTTATCATTAATTTACCTGTGGCCCTTAAACTACTCAAGCCATGTGCATACTCATCCATCTGGACCGCTTCAGAAAACATTTGTAGTACTGCTAACAACCTAGCATCCTTATTCAAAATATCATGTTCCACCAGTTTCTCTCCCTACCTTGCCTCTTAAACTTGGGTTTTGTTTTGTTTCCACTATTGCATTACCAGTTTTCTCAAAGCCACCATCTACCAAAGCTTTGCTTAGATTTGACAGTCTCCTACAACCTTCACCAGAACTTGTCAACACTTTGTAAACTTTTTTCTTTCTTAGAATGAAAGATGTTTCTCTTCAGAAAACATAGACTGACCAAAACTTTGTATTTCTTGCGCTGTACATATGGTCTCCTGTCAAGACCAGACAGAGAAGTCTCTTGCTGTTAATACCTAACTACTAATACAAAGGAAAGTAGCTCCATAAGGAGAGATTCAAAGTATAGCAGGCCTATACTAAGCCCTATCCTGACAGCTATGGCAGTCACTCGGGATAGAAGATATTACCTAGATATCCGAGGTCAATACTCTTCTCAATTTCAGAGATTAAGGATATCACTGAGGTATGCCTTTCTACCAGATATTCTAGGAGCTGAATTCAACATTTCCTCTTAATTTCTTGAAACATTTTTATGGGAAAATTTTTAAATCTCAAACATGCTTGCAGCAATAGAACACTTTTCCTCCTTTATTGCACCTTTCACTTCTTTCTTGCACTTCTTGCATTGCTCATGGAAATGTGTGTAAAGGCTCAAAAAGAAATACCACTGTCCACTGTATATTCAGCAGTGCCTACCATGAAAGTCTTTATCCCAACTTAACTATCATTCTGACCACTCGATCCCTTTCCATCCTGTGGTGGGTTGACGCTGGCTGGACACCAGGTGCCCACCAAAGCCATTCTATCACTCCCCCCTCCTCAGCTGGACAGGGGGGAGAAAATATAACAAAGGGCTCGTGGGTCTAGATAAGGAAAGGAGAGATCACTCACCCATTACTATCATGGCCAAAACAGACTCAGCTTGGGGAAAATTAACTCAATTTATTACCAATCAACCAGAGTAGGGTAATGAGAAACAAAACCAAATCTCAAAACACCTTCCCTCCAGCCCTCCCTCCTCCCCGGCTCAAATCCACTCCCAGATTCTCTACCTAACCCCCCGCCCCCCCCCCAGTGGCACAGAGGGATGGGGAATGGGGTTTACGGTCAGTTCATCACACGTTATTTCTGCTGCTCCTTCCTCCTCAGGGGGAGGACTCATCACACGTTATTTCTGCTGCTCCTTCCTCCTCAGGGGGAGGACTCATCACACTCTTCCCCTGCTGCAGCGTGGGGTCCCTCCGACGGGAGACAGTCCTCCACGAACTTCTCCAACGTGGGTCCTTCCCACGGGCTGCAGTTCTTCACAGACTGCTCCAGTGTGGGTCCCTCGCGGGGTCACCAGTCCTGCCAGAAAACCTGCTCCAGCGTGGGCTCCTCTCTCCACAGATCTGCCAGTCCTGCCAGGAGCCTGCTCCAGCGCGGGCTTCCCGTGGGTTCACAGACTCCTTTGGGCATCCCCCTGCTCCGGCGTGGGGTCCTCCCCAGGCTGCAAGTGGAGATCTGCTCCCCCGTGGACCTCCCTGCGCTGCAGGGGGACAGCCTGCCTCACCATGGTCTTCCCCACGGGCTGCAGGGGAATGTCTGCTCCAGTGCCTGGAGCACCTCCTCTACCTCCTTCTGCACTGACCTGGGGGTCTGCAGGGCTGTTTCTCTCACATATTCTCACTCCTCTCTCTGGCTGCCGTTTCTGTCCCACCAACTTTTTTTCCTTCTTAAATCTCTTCTCCCAGAGGCACTACCACTATTGCTGATGGGCTCGGCCTTGGCCGGCGGTGGGTCCGTCTTGGAGCCGGCTGGCATTGGCTCTGTCAGACATGGGGGAAGCTTCCAGCAGCTTCTCAGAAGCCACCCGTGTAACCCTCCCACTACCAAAACCTTGCCACACAAAGCCAATACACTTCCCAAACATGAATATTCTTTTCTTTCACTCTATCATGCTACCTACGACAATAATACCTACACTGAATTTCCCACTCACATCATGAATTAAGGCCAGACCACATGAACTTTTTCTCCAGCTACTGGCTCCACCTTCTCATATTCTTTTTTCATATTTTTTAGAATATGTTCTTGGAGTCTGAATTTTCCTGATACAATTCTCTCTTTAAATCCATTCAGCCTAGTGTCTGTCTCCTCTGCTTCACAAGCTTTTCTCTGATTAAGACTGCTAGTCTAGGATTAAGACCAGTCTAGTCTAGGAGTCTTCCCACCAACATCTTTTTTTCCTCCCCTTCTTTGTTTGCTATGTCCAAAATAATATACTCCCTCTATCTTACAGCTATCATAATCGCACTATGTGGAAGTGGCTATTTCTAGCTACTTCTTTAGTATCTCTCCTCTCTTATTCTTTGCCAGTATAGCAGTTTTCTGTCCTTGATTCCCTACCCCTCCTCATTTTTTGCTTCTTATACTGCCACATTTTATACTGCCCTGACTTTAAACTCCTACTTCTAGCCTAACTAGTCATTATCAAATATTCACATCATTCTAGACATATTACAGTGTAATTGCAGATGAGACTTAGTCTTGCACATATTTTTCAAGTACACTGCAAACAGCTCTTTGGCATAGCCTAGTACTCGTAAATTGGTTCAAGGACTATCTAACCTGAGCTTCACTTAAAGTAATTAGAATTGTGGGGTTTGCTTTTGTTGACCAACCTACGCTTTCATTGAGAATCTTGTTAATGTCTATCTGGACTATCTATCTTTCATAAAAGTTACTCAGAGTATTCACTTAATGCAAGATAGAGATGCTTTTTCTAATGAGACAGAGCATGTAGCAGACTTCACAACATTTAACATTTTCTGCTTAGAAACACAGGCTTTAATCTTAAGGTCTGCATGCTATATATTAAAAATAGGATGATTACAAAAACATCACAAAAAGGCAACTTAAAAACCCACCCTTTCTCCTTTGACCTTTCTTTCCTCTCTTGTACACTTCATTTAAGAGTCTTCATAAATGAAAGCATACACATATATATACGAAGTTAGATTTCTATATATCCTTTTACAAGGCAAAGAACAGGACTTCCAAACCTGATGACAAATGTACAGGAAGTGACTTTTAATTACTATATTTGTATTTTTAGCTTTTGTTCCTTAAATTAAATAAACCTTTTCAGCAAAAACACCCCGGGCTGGCAAACACGGGGATTTATTGCTACACCCCTGAGCTGGCAGGAACCATAGAACTAAATTTAAAGTCATCCCCCTTTAAGGCAACAAAAGTTATTACAAGACATCAGTCTTCTCGGTTTAGTGATAAATTACTATGTGCTAAGGGGATAAAGCGTATCTTAAAAAAGCTTGCACAGGCTTTAGTAGTCATGGCAACAGATGTGCACAACATTACTCCTTTGCTTATCAAAATCACAGCTGAGCAGGGGGGAACACACCTTATTAGGTATATTCAAAGCTTTAATTGATTTGGCTATGATTTTGATAGATTCAGTAGTTTCATATAATCACCATGCTACAATCTTTAATATAATATAGTATAGCATACTATTTGTTAAAATCAGAAAAGTGAAGAGTGAACTTAACCTGTGAGCTACCTTCAGAGATTAAAGTTACCGTTAAATAGTATGCTATGAAGACAGTTCATAGCTTAGTCAGGACTGCTGTTAAAACACTTTCAGGTTGAATTACAGAACAGCTTCATTCAGGTAATGCCTATATATTGAGCAAATCATCTTGAGACTAGTACATAGTTCAGTAAAACTCAACATACAAGTTAGAATTAAAGCTGAGGGGGGAAACCCAGAGAAAACCCTTTACTAAATTGTAAATATATCAGCTATGCAAGCCCAACCATTCCTTTTATAAATGATAGCTTTGCCACATTTCTAATATTAAAAAAAAAACAAACAAACAACCAAAACGTTAGGAGCAATGAAAAAATCTATTTTCAAAGGAGACTGTATTTTCTAGAGAACAAGACTGCAATTTCTCATTACCTCATGCTTCGTGTATCCCATCCTCGAACAGTGGTATCATTGGCTGTTGCAATCTGTGTACAATTATGGTGTGGACTCCATCTTCCAGAAGTAAATTTTAATTGTCCTTTCCCTTCCAAGGCTGTAGAACTAGAGAGCTAAAATAATGAAACAAAGCTGGCAATGTTTCTAAATGTAACGCTAAAATGAAATTAGTTCCACTGAAGACAAAAACTGCACAATAACCTATTGTTCCAAGTGTAACAGACTATCAAAATCCTAGGATAAAAAATGGAAAAAATTAAAAGCTAGGGCTGATTTTGTATCTCACAAAGTAATTTTTACAAAGGCTTATACAGTGTAATGTATCCAGAAATATAAGAAGTACTGTACTACTTTATAAACTAAAATAAGCAACCTCAGATCATTTGTTGAAACAGTAGATAGACAATATGGGCACATTGCACAAATCTGTAGCTGCCTCAGACAAACACACACATGCATGTAGTTTCATGAACAGTCTTACAAGACTGTTTTTCCATGTCAAAATGTCAAATTTTATCTGTAGGAACAGTGTCAAAGACTCTTCAATAAACATATAGCAGCTTTCAAAGATAAAAAAATCAAGGCCCAGGTGCCCACGTCATCACATACACGCCTATTAAAATAACAGTGAGTACTAGATCACAAATCTACAATCTGTGAGAATTAAAGGTTTCAGTTCCAAAACCAGGCTTGCATGTCATTGAGCAGACAGCTCTCCATCTCTACAGTTAATGAAAAGGTACAAAGCCACCAACTTTCTCTTTGAAGTTGTACAGCAAGTTATCCTCCAATTCCATGTGAATGCGGGGAAAAATGAAGCTGCAAACACTGCAAATTACTTTGACTTCTAATCACGTACTGAAAATGATTGTTTAATATCTAAAAGGGGGTGGGGAGAAAAACCAAAATACTTGCATTTTAATCAGATATAAAATTTATACAAATTTCCAGAGGCTAGGCAGACAGCAGACTTATTTGGTTACCTTTCACATGATGTTCATATTTCAAAATGTTTCATTAAGTATTTCACAAAAGCAGATTACTGTGCTGGATCTTGTTGGATCACTTTTCTCCTTTACCTAAATCCTAACACATCATAAATATTCTATTACATAGAAGTTTTCTCAGCACAAATATTACACTTTGATGGATGAAAAAGGCTAAAACATACATACTGCTTACATTAACTTTAACTGATGTCAACAGAAAAATACGCTGGCAATACAAGACTGCTTAAATCTATTTGTATATGGTACCAATGTCCATTTCTGTATATTGCTAACTTTTTACTATTACAGTTTTACCCAGAAGATCATATTTATTTAGCATTCAGATTAACAATCTAGAAATCACAACCCTTCTATCACTGAAGTCTATGCTACCTAAGATGTGTTGTCTTCCAAACATTTTGCAGTTGGTTTTGGTTTGGGTTTTTTTTTTTTGTTTGTTTGTTTGGTTTTTTAAGAATGTAGAATTCCCAGCATGCAGGATCATATATCGCTCCTGTGTTCATAAGTGATATAATGCTGTGGTCAAATCTACTCCTCTAGCACCATTCCTCTTTAAGTACAAATACTGTCTGAAAGCCTTTCTACAACTTGCAGATTATTAATATAAAGAAAAATACTGCACAAGACACCAGACGTGGGATAATAAAGTGCACTGTTTATTTTTTGACACATACTAGATTCCAGGCACAAGAGATTATGCAGAGTTAGAGTGGGTTATTTAAAAAATTAAACTAATTTTCTTTAGTAAGCACTCTTGGCCACACAAAGCTCAGACTGGGGGAGAGGAGGGAAGCAAATGTTAAAGTGAGATAGTACCAACAAAAAGAGCATCTTTCATCAGGTATTTCCAAAATCTGTTTTTGAGACAGAAAGCATCACATATCCAAAACATGACTTGGGCAGAAGGTCTTTGTCAGCAGTAGACAATACTTTCTCCAGCATTCCAGACATATTTTATTTTTTTAAAGTCTCCATTTCAACTTTTATCATGTAAACTATTATCAAAAGATGAAATTTTTTTTCTTTTCAGCCAGAAGTTTAGGGGTGAGGCCAGCACACGCATCCTGCACTATTTCTTAACAACATATATGAAAAAAAAAAATCACATACATGTTAGATTGGTCATCCTTGCTTTTCCAAGCAATTCTTAAGCACTTGCAGAAATTAAATTACATCTTTCCTCCTATGGATGTCCAACTATGAATACAGCCAAGTTCCCAATCAACTCATAGTAAACTTGTGTTAATAAAATGAAATCCCAGAAGTTACTGAGTAAGCTGTTGTTCAATGTTCTTCTGCATGTCTTCTATGAGCTGGAAAGGAACTACATGATTCAAATGACAGCTAAGAGGTAAGGGGAGGAAATTTTCATACATAAGAAGGAATCCTTATGTAGCAGAAGGAAGTCTGCAAGTCTCCTTCTTGGAAATCCAAGAAATGAGCTTGAAGGAAACAAAGCTAGGAGTTTGGAATCACAAATGCATGTTCAAAAAAACCTTAGCTTTAGTTTTAATTCATAACTAAATATACAGACAGGTAAGCAAGCTTTCTTTTTATCTTGAACTCTTCCCTCCACTTCTTTAAAGGCAGAAAAGTTGCCTACAGAAGGAAAGGAAAACATGACAAAGGTATATTTTAGGCATTAATCTCACATGATGATTTGGATTTGTGCTGCCCAGAAGATGAAGACATGCAGCTCCGAGAGCCTCACCGGATACTGAAGGACAACAATTCATCATAATATTTTATAAACACAAAATGTGACTTACAGTAAGGGGAAAAAAAAAAAAAAAAAAAGGAAGCGAGTAAGATCAGATGTCTACTTTTAGATAACAGAATTAGCTATTGTTCTTGCATTGTGCAAGAACCACACATTGACTTTAGAAAAAAGTCTGGACAAAATGAAATATCAAACCGTGTAAAATGGTTATCAGAATATAGATGGATTTAATACTGTTTATAAGCGCTTAAGTGGATCAGTCCCTAAAGCTGGTAACATTAAGAACAATAATAAAAGGGCAGTACAGTATTATACTACAATTACATGAGAGCAATGATTTGAAATAAAAATGGACAGTTCTGAAAAAAAATTAAGCAACATAACATGATCAGAATAGAACTGTATATATTATCCTCAGTGAGGGAAGGGGTTTTACAAAAGCAAAGTATCTGGATCTGAAAAAGTCTATCCCAGCTTTGAAGGACTGACTTCCGTGTATTCAAATAAAAATAAGTTGTAGTAATTGACGTTTTAATCAAACATCAGTAAGGACTGAGATGCCTTTTTTTCTGCTTCAAATTTTCATCTCATAAGCACTGATTTGGAAAGAGGAAAGGATAAGCAGTATCCTTAAAAAAAAACAAACCGCAAAATATATTAACCTCTAGAGGGCACAGAAATTATCTAGAAAAACCACAAGCAGCATGGAGACAGTGAACCAATTGTTCATGCTCTCTTCCAAAAAAAGACCTATGGGCCATTGAATGAAGCCTGTATAAGTCAGATTCAACAGTAAACAAAAGAAAGTGGTTCTCCACCCAATGGACTCCTTGACAAAAGACACTTGAATGCATAAAGCTTACTTATGTCCAAGAATAGAACAGGAAAGTCCTTGGAAGAAAGATCTATTGAGGGTTACACTAAACAGACAAACCTAACCGGCTCAGAAAAATCCTTGGATTGAGAAAAGTAGAAGACTGACTGAGTGTCAAGGGCAAAGTATCCAATACATTTGCTCCACTGAACTTTTCCTTGGAGTCTGCTATGGCCACTGCTTCAAGCAGAATACTGGGGCTGGATGGATTTGGGTATGGACCAGCATAACCATTCTTAGAACTGAGCAGCATGAAGCAGACAAATCGCAGAATTTATCAACTTCTCTTCTAAGGGTGGCTGAGAGGGCTGTACTTTTCTCCTCTAACAACATGTGAAAAACAACGCTAGAGGACCAGTTCTAAAGTTCTGTAAACTTCTGGATGAAATGGTAACCGGAAACATGTAAGCTCTGTTCCCTTACTACACTATCTTCATCTAATAAATAAGTTTTTATATGCAGAAATTGGCTTTAGTTTGTTTTTTTGTTTTGTTTTGTTAATGTATGAACTAATTCTAAGGTAGAATGACTAAAAATTAGTAATTGTCTCATGCATTTGGGAGGTCAGTTGTTTCCCTCAGACAGACTGTCCTGGTTTCAGCTGGGATAGAGTTAATTGTCTTCCTAGTAGCTGGTACAGCGCTACGTTTTGAGTTCAGTATGCGAAGAATGTTGATAACACTGACGTTTTCAGTTGTTGCTCAGTAGTGTTTAGACTAAGTCAAGGATTTTTCAGCTTCTCATGCCCAGCCAGCGAGAAGGCTGGAGGGGCACAAGAAGTTGGCACAGGACACAGCCAGGGCACCTGACCCAAACTGGCCAACGGGGTATTCCATACCATGGGACGTCCCATCTAGTACAGGAACTGGTGGGAGTGGGGGTGGGGAATCACCGCTGGGGGACTGGCTGGGTGTCGGTCGGCGGGTGGTGAGCAATTGCCCTGCGCATCATTTGTACATTCCAATCCTTTTATTACTACTGTTGTCATTTTATTAGTGTTATCATTATCATTATTAGTTTCTTCTTTTCTGTTCTATTAAACTGTTCTTACCTCAACCCATGAGTTTTACTTCTTTTCCCGATTTTTTCTCCCCCATCCCATTGGATGGGGGGGAATGAGTGAGCGACTGTGTGGTGCTTAGTTGCTGGCTGGGGTTAAACCACAACACAGACTTTGACACCAACCGTTAGAAAACATCTCCCAGGAACAAAATATGTAGAAAACGGAGAATGTTCTAGTGCTCTAATTTGATTAATTTAGAAATTCTTATAACATCTTTCTAGATAACAAAAGTAGTACAAAATTAAAGTAAACGCTACATTTCCTAGTACGTATAAATGGTTACCAGCGACACTTAAGCAATATTTTTACTACAAAATACAGGCTAGCATAAAAGTGTTAAAAATATGAAGATCTCTGTTAATTAAAATCAATCCACTTGGTAGATATTAGTAAACAGACTAGTTTCTTATTTCAGAATTTTCTCATTTGAAAAAATGGGATTATCAGTCATTATATAGGGAGAGCCAAAGATGCAAATTTCTATGTAAAGGCTTAGCAACTGCAGCAATCTACTAAATACTTATCAATACATTGATGTCCTGCATTTTCTTTAAGGAAATGACTTTGGCTTAGTTTCTTGATAAAAATGGCCATTACAATTTGAAGTATGTAAAATATATTGTTGGGGTTTTTTTTAACACTTAGAAATTATTTGAAAGATAAAAAACCAGAAATGTTTTACTTGATAAATGAGAAAACATGCCTTTTGACTCCTGAATGCCTTTTTAAAAAAAATATTTAATAACTTCAGTTTTCTTACCCTTACAGCAGCAGCTGTTTTAAACAGAATAAATAAAAACAAACAAACAAAAACAAACACAAAAGAGTGAACCCTAAGAAACTCTCACCTCTTACCCAAGAAGTTGTAAGACTAAAAATCTGATGGATGTTCAAGTGCATTCTAAATAAGACCACTAAGTCATTATTCCACTTATGAAATATTCATAGGCTTACGCAGCACATGCTTATTTGATCTTGACTGCCTTCTAGTGAAGACAGGCTAGGGAAGACATCATAAACAATTAAGTCCATAAATATTTAGAATTTCTAAAGAGTATCAACTGGAAGAAGTTAACTCATGGTAGTGATTATTAAATTCATTCAGACAAATCACACACATTATTTTTTTGGTTTTTAAGCATACCCTCATCAACTGGAAATGGGCCACAATTCTGTTCATGCTAGAGGTTGTGTGGAGACATCAAGACAGCCTCAAGGAGATGTCCTTTTAATAACCACAGTAACAAAGCCATTGAAAGACTATTTTGAGATCCACATTAAGAAGGGATGAGTGTGTTTCTGGCTTCTTATTGACAGAAACAGAAATATTGATGAGGGTTTTAAATTCATCAAGTTCAATTCCTCCCATTGCAGGCAACCATGCCAGGTAGTCCTTTCATAACTGTTCTTGTCTCCTGAACCATCTTACAGTCATTTGCCGTTTCAAATAGCCTCATCATACTGGCAGCTCAGAGTCATTCTCAGAATAGCTAAGTAAGAGAATCGACATATTTTTAAGTACTGAGTTTCTACGTCACAGCAAGAAAAATACTTTTGTTCCTGAAACACAAGTTTTCTGCTTTATACTACAAAAATTAAACTAAACATTAAGTTCATCCTCTGAAATATATTGTTACTCCTATATACTGATGATGCATTCCAAGTTTCTGTCGTCAACAATTTTCATCATTTCACTCCTACTTCTACGCTACTGTTAAGGAGACCATTAAACAAAATTGATCCCAACACCAACTCTTTAAGAACTGGTCTTCTATCCTCTTTCTGATCCAGTAATTAACTTCTCTTTCATTTTTCGTCAGACAGCTTTTTGCCCTCCTTTAATTAATCTATATTTACTCTAGTTGCAGTAATTATGGGGCACTCTACAAAGTTCTCCACTAAAGTCCACAATGTATTTCCTGCCTTGAGGAACAGCAGCCATCTTGACAAGAAAGCATCCCATACTTATTCCTAACGTCCTCTGATATTTGGGTACATTACTTTTACCCAGACAGAGTGTGAAATCTTCCTCACAGGACCTTCTGTCTTGCCAGGAGTGCCACTGCCAGATATTTTCCGTTGTTTCGAATTAAGATCACCTATACATTAAATGCTACTAAAGAATCCAGAAGGGACAAGACATCTAAAAGGAATCTAATTAATAATTTGCATAAAAATGATCAAAACCACACCTCCACTTCTCCCCTTTCTGAAAACATAAGGCAAACAGAAAAATGTAGATATTTTAACATCTCCATTTCATTCTGTTGCACTCATCTGCCATTCCAAAAATATGGCATTTACCCAAGGAAGAGTTCTAGTGATTTGGTGACATTGGAGCTAACGTCTGTATACAGAAATATTAACTGTCATCTTTTCAGCAGAATCTATCCAGACTTTGTGGATTGGTTGGGCTTCTCTTGGGTTCAGCTAATGATTATAAATGGCAAAGAATAGCTAATTTAATTGCAAAGGGTAATGATGTAGTGAGCATAAGATTAGTTTCACCCCGGAAGGTAAATGTCCTCAAAACAATAATAAAGGGAGTGATCAAGAGGACAGAAGAAGCTTGTCTTAATGCAAATACACACATATTCCTGTATTATATACCATAATGAAGAAACAAGTTAGCAAAAAACTCTGAAAGGGGTAAAAAAACCCCCAAGCCTACCAAACTGTATAGTAAGTTATGGTTAGTAAATGTTTCCTATGACAGGTTGACCAGATAATTCAGAGAATGAACACACCAGTAATTTTATTACAAAGAAGTGCTGAAAGTATCAGGAACCCTAAAATTCTTCAGGCTAATTCTAATTAAACAATGTGACTTGTAAGTCCCAGGCAGATAGAAGAGATTGCACCCAATAAGACTCTGAAGTTTCGATCAGTGTAGGCAAGCAGAAATTTTGGCCTGTGCAAAATTTTAAAGACATGTATATTTTCAGTTTTTCACCAATACTACACCTGAGTTTTAGATGAACTTTTTCACAAACGCGAAAAGTCCATGAAGAGTAGCATTGGGTTTACCTCTTGCCATTAAAATTAATATTGCCTATAATGCATACCTATCCAAAAAGGAAGCCACTGAAATGTGTTCTTACAGGAAGACCAGGAAGACCAGTACTCACCAGTGCAATGAATACCTCCTTACTTGTATTACCTGATACAGATAGAGTGGACCAGTTCCTACTTTTAGTTAATGACGATAATGTCGTTCAACTTAAATACCATCATGTTTTTGACAAAAAGGGAAAAAATTCAAACACACTGACATTATTACCTTAATCCTAGGCTATTGATTTAGTCAGTTAAAATAATGTAAATACACACACAGGTACATGGTTATTTCACTTATAAGTCTAAAGTAACAGGAATATTTTGCAAAGACTTTTCCCCCTCAACAGTCTCTACAAAATATATAAGTTTACTAGCTACTTACTGCTTTGTCTGCTAGAACCAAACAGCATGTTAGCAATAAGACATCAGGTGGCTAAGACTTGCCAAAATGGACAACCTTTTATTCTAATGAACAATAAACACAATGTTTCTTGTAATTTAAATAATCTCCCTGTGCATCTGCATATAAAGCAAATGTGGACTTCCTGACAAGAATTTTCTACATAGCACCAACTGACACCTTGTATAATCAGCTGTAACCTCCAAAGGAACTGTGGATGGTTTCCATGGTATCTCTTCAGAAAACTTTTTTTTTTTTTTTTTTTAAATACATGCCCCCTTTTTAATGTTGGTGAGAGTTGATTTTTCTTTTTTTTCCTGTAGGCTGTCCTATACCTGTTTTCAAGGCCAAAAAGCTCTTTTTCTCAATATCCCAGAAAAATCTATTTTTACACTCTGACCAAAAAGCATTAAAATACAAATCATGTGCTTTTGAGGGTTACAACATATTTTGCATTCAACAATCCCTTATAAACAGGACATATACAGAAAGAAATCACTATTTCACCAACAGCTTATTGGCCTACAAACACTCCTTGTACATGGTGATAATCAAATGGAAAATATATTTATTGCTTACCTGTACCAATGCTATCTGTCTCCTAACCAACCTGTTCTCACAGACTTCTCTCTTGCATTCTAAATACTATAGCAGCAAAGGATGGGGTAGACTATTAATTTTTTTGGTGTTTTTAGTTGTTTTTTTAAACAGAAAGCCACCTCAGTAATGAAACATTTCTTATTTTTCCTCATTGCTCCCTGTAACTGTCAGTCCTACATAATTTTTTGTAAATATAAAATTGCTACAGAATAAGAGTTGTTTTTCAGCCTTCTACAGATTCTAACAGGGAGTTAATCTCTTAGGAAGCACGTACTCAGAGATTTCAGAAATACACAGCAGTTGATGCTAGGTCTGAAAAGCCTATGATACTGGACTTTAGGTTATCATCATTTTAATTACTGGAACGTCTACGGTAGGCATTTCAAAGAGATGCTCATGCTTTCCTCAGTCTTGTTCAGCTGGACTCTGGTTAACTCAGGAACCCACAGACATGTTTGAGACAAATTTGTTGCAGACAAATATTCAACAGGAATGCACCAGTACCAGTCATCTTAGAAGATATTCACCTGACTTAAGATTTAGATGCCTGGATATACATTATCTGTGGTGAAGTTTCCATGGACTTTCACTATTAAACTTCACTTTAAAAAGCAGTCACTGACTCAGTGATGCAGCAAATACCATCTAAGAGTAACTCAAAATTGCTGGAGCAGAAGACTGATAATGGTAAACAGTTATTTCCAGGTAAAATTTTAATCACAGGCAATTCTAATTTACAGTCTATTCACATGAGATACTAGATTATTTTATACAGAAATATAGAGAATCAGTCAAATTCTGTATCACGCCTCCTGAAAGCCTGACTGTAAAATATAAATGACACTCCTAACTTCTGCAAACTAAGGTTTTTAACAAAGATTTCAAAATTCTCCTTATCTGAAGATGTCGGTCAAGGGTCGATATATCTACTTTCATAGTGTTAGCTTCATTAGATGAAGCAGGTTTTTTGATGCAAAATTTCACTTCCGGTTTTTCTTGTTTCCTTTTATCAAATATAAGCATATAGCAATGTCACAGGTTAAATCCCACTAGTTTCTTTATCACTTTGCCTTCTGGAGTCCTTATTTTGCCATCAATATTTGATGCAGTACAGGCATATTTTAAAAGTAACAGAATAAAAGATGTTCTAGGAACACTAATTGAAATACTGAAGGGATCTGCAAGCTGAATATCGCTTTGAGGACAGAAATACTGATTTCCAAAATCATGCTGAAATTACATAGTTTGGTGAAGAGCCTAGTCCTCTCCAAAATTATGCAGAACCCAGTTCTAGCAATGGAAGGAAAAGAAAATGGAAATCATGCTTACTTTCACAAGTATTTGTGTGACGGAGTGAGGAGGTTAGTTTTGAGGAAAGGAATAGCAAAGTGAAGACGCAACATGCAAAATTTTAGTAAATAAATCCCAAGAAAAATAAAATAAGGAAAAAAAAAAAAGCATTTGGCATTCATTACAAGATTCCCACACATACTTATAGAGAGACTGGTAACACACTAGACAGCATCCCAAGGGAAATCCTATTTCAGAGAGGTTAGGATTAGGAAGAAGTTTGAGATAGTTATGAGAAAGTGGTTCGGACAATGAAAAAACTAATTAACATTAAAAGAACTTTAGCAAGAGAGGACAGAGCTGCCCAAAGAGAGAAAGGAGGAGAAAGGGAAAATGCTAAGTAGTCTAGCAGTCCCAGCACTTCAAAGAGATGTGAAAAGCTATAGCATGGAAGCAGGACCACCCCCAAAAGTAGTTTTTGAAGGTTTGAAGAACACATTCCAAAAAAGTCTGTGCGTTATGGAGACATTAGAAAAGAAATACTGACTAATGTAGGACTAACACAAATCCAGGGGATACAATGCCACAGATAAGCTCCTGAAGGCAAGCCTTCAGAAACTCTCAACATCAATTTGATAAAAACAAACACCACTTTGAAGACAACTTGTAAGGTAACATAACAATGATTGAAGTTCCAGGTGAAAAAAAAGCTGAAGTTTCTTCACCTAGTGAAGGAACCCAAAGGGGCTTGATTATGAACATAAGGGATTAAACTGTATTACACTACACTGATAGCATGCAAAATGTAGCAAAATAGTAACAGCTCAAGACTTCATCTATTTGCACACAGTCAGACACTACAACAGGGAAGAATTTATGGACACAATGTCTTGACTCTTTAAGCAACTGCCAGTTCAAAAATCTGATTCTGCAGCATCCAAGAATAGAAATTAACTCGAAACTGAGGAGTTTGTTCAAGAAGTGACAACAGATCAACTGAATAATAATGTCCTTGACATAATCAGTTTCCATTTTTAAGGACAGACACTGACCTAAATGACTCTATATAGAAACATTTGAAGTTTTCTATATACAATCTATGTCATTATACATAAATAAGCAAACTTTTTTTTTATCTATAAGAGGTGGCATAATCAGACAGGAATCTATGCCAATGACACCTTTTTACATATGTTCTGAATAAGGTTTTAACGAGTGAAATAATCTGAATAGACAGTATAGTACTAAATTAAATACTGAGAAATCAAAGCAGTGCATAATAAATACAGAAATTTATATTACACTTACACATACAAGGGTTGTAAATTAAACAGACAGCTGCATGGTGTTAACCAACATGAATTAATATACTATTATCTGAATTCAATAACCTTTGGCTTTACTGATCACTTTTCCCTCACACACATTTATCAAATTAGCATTGCTTTATTTTAGATTATTCACTGTAAAACCAGTAGGAAAGTAAGGGGAACTCTAGAAAAAGGAAAATATTTAACCGTTAGCAACAGATACAAAATACTACTCTTATACACTCGTATTCAAGACAACTGATATGGTATTCATTTGCCCCACCCACATTAAAGGCAACAAGATATTTCTGAAGGAGTAGTTAAAAGACTAGCCAATTCTAGGCTAGTGAATGTTGTTGTTTGTACTATATTCAAATGTATCGTGATTTGTTAAAAAAAAATTCTTACCACAGCTTTGGCTGAACTTTCTTGCAAATCCCACAGTAATATGTTATTATCAGCCAGCGAAATAATCTTTTTACCGTCTCCCATTGGTTCCCACATAACACTGTAAAACAGAAACAGAAAATGAAAAAAACAACCTAACATTAAAACCAATCAGAATTTGTACTAGAAAGCTATTTTAACTCTGTGGATCTAATCTGTTCCAAAACATATTAAATCATGTTCCTTATGGTTTCCTTCAGCTGAAATCCATCCCATACTTTAAGTGCAAAATCTGCCATTACCTAGCATTCTAGCAGTTTTTACACGTACTAGATGAACATTATATTGCAGCATCAGTTACTTAAAAGCTATGTGATACCAAACTTAGGCTTGCTTATGGAATCTTTTAGTCCCTGCTAATATAGACATATTTTTCTTTTGAGTGGCCTTTGACACCCCATTCAAATCTGTCAGAAAAAGGAATGCCACCCAGTTTCCCTAGATGCTAGCCTAACCGTAAAAAGAAAGCTTCTTGAAATTCTTACTCCATTTGTTGTCCATTCTGCATATTGAATCATACAGTGATCATGCAAAACAGTGATTATGTCACTGTAGCAGTCATTCTGCATAAATACACAGAAAAAAACAGACCTTGATGTACACCCACTTTAGAGTGCTTTAGCTTGAAATCTGGAAGTTCTTCATATGTAATGTGCATCCTTTTTAAGACACACCAAAAATCATAAGCCAAAGAGCTTTGATGCAAACCTCTTCCAGTTCAGCAGCTGTCATCATGACTCAATCAACATATACTTTTTAAGTGTGATTCACCAGTTTCATGCTATACATGAAGGAATGCAAGAAATCGGTCCTCATCTCTAGTTCTGCCTATGAGAAGCAGCATATTCAAGCCAGTTAGTATGGGCAGCATAGCTAAGTATATGCACTATAAACCTAATAAATTTGCTGGAGAAAACAGTAAGATTAAAAGAATAATACTTGTCATTTGATGAGAATAGGCTTCCATACCCAACACTTTTAAAAGTAAGTTGTGCAACCTCCCAATCATATACAATACAGCTGAAGGCAGAGATCACAACTTTAGTATCAACAGCTACATGAAAAAACTTCTTCCCATCTCTAGACAAAAACTTAAGTTATTCAAAGGCGTTTGACAAGCTGCTCTCATCCTCAGTGCATATATGAAAAAGTACCTCTTGAGGTTTGTCAAGAGTCCATCACTAGATGTATGTTTTCTAGTCTGTTTAGCTTTTTACATGAATCAGTTCAGTATCTGGATTGAAGAGATGAAAGAAGGTTGCATGAGTAGGTGCAGCCTTGGGCAAATAAGCCCAACATTAGGCAGCCACGAGCTACCTTCCTAACTCGGTGCTACACACTATGCATGCTCCTATTTTATCCCAAATTTTGCATTATTCCTACCTTCCCAAGACAGTGAGTATGACCTGGCTGGCCCCAGATCTAAGCCATGGAACTCCACCTAATCTTATGGTATAAAACACAAGGAAAAGAAAATAGCAAGTTGCAGGTAACAGAAAAAAGTGACACAATGTCATTTTCTCACATTGTGAAACACAACCTCAGTTATTCTCAGCTGATACCTTCCTCTCAAAATCCTCTTGCTTCTTCCGTGAACAGTTTCGTTGCTTTTTTTACTCTGCGCTTTTAGTAAAACAAGCATTAGATATACAGGCACCTATTTGCTGTTATAGAGTAGCCAGACTATGCAGAGAAAATAGAACTCTGCCAAAAAAGAAAATTAACACTAAGTAGATGAAAAAGCTGGAACTGTAACTAAAGGGTGTGTTGGCTGACTCCCCACCCACTGAACTTTTCCCTAAGGCAACAGAGCAGATCAAAGAAAGGACTAGCTTCTGCATCCATCTTCTGCTGGAACCATGACCTGCATCCTTATTATGTTGTCAATGTATGAAAATTAACTACTTAGAAAAGTTCATTTGTAATGAGGTCTCTTGTATTAGGACAAAATCACTTCATTTAGCACATTAAGCTACCATCATGTTTTTAAATGTGTTTTAACAAGAACATGGAACTAGAATGATTCTATGATTTGCTTTAAATTGGACTGTTTTGTCTGTAGTATTGCCAATCTTATTTTCAAAAGTGTTTCTTGTTAAAGTTGTATGGCACAACTTGGAAAAACTTATGAGCAACTGAAAATGAGTGTTGATGATAAAAATGATAAAGCAGTTTCAATTACAAGTTCAACCATCATTGTGCCCATAATAATGAGAAGTAACCAACTGGCACTGGCAGGGGTGTTTCAGAATTTCATACAGTTCTGCTGCACGGATATATCAGTTAGATCCTTCCAAGAGATGAAAACATTTTCTGAACACATATAACAGGATAAAAAAAAATTAATGCTCTAGCACCTGCACACAATCACAGCTAACCTTCCACAATCCAGTTTTCCAAAGTGAAATTAAAAGACATCAGGATCATCACACAACTGAATGGGTAACTAAGAAATCTTCAAGCTGATTCTGATCACGTTTATTTATTTTAAGTCCATCATTTTTCTTACATATTGCTGAAAGTATAACTGGCATTTGATGTTGATATATGTAGATATATTTTTAATTCTAGACAATGACATCTGGTTTGACCAATTAACTCTTCCAGAGTTCTTCCAGCCAAAGATCAATATTCTTTATGCCTGTTGATATATTTGCACCTTTCCTGCACTGATCACTGAACTTTCAGTTGTAAAAGCTAGATTGGAAGCACTTTCTTTGATGTTTTCAAAGGTAGGAAGAAATTTCACATCTTTGAGTGTCACTGAGCTTCAAGGTAAAGGATTTTTATAGCTGAATACAGTGTGCTAATTAGAGCCAATTATAACCCAGCTGACATACCTTGGAATGAAAAGGTCTCTCCACATTCACTCTGTCCTTGTGAAATGCCCGTTTTCCTTCTATTTAATTTGTCTTTTATGAAAGTTCATTGTTTTATGGGTGTGGTTGTAGTGATCATTCAGATTTTATAATCTAAGTGAAGGTTGCTCAAATCACTCTTTGTAACACGTTCAGCTGTATTCTGTAGTCATGACTGAATGTTAAACATGAAATACCATGGAGAAGTGAAAAAAACCTGGCTTTGGAAGCAAGATAAAAATTTTAGAAAAACTGAAGTTTTCATTTAGAACAATTTTCAGACACAGCAGAGGTGGTAATAATCTTTAAAAAGGAAAACAGATAAACCAGGCAATACTATTTTCCTGAGTGTGCCAACAGTTGCTGATGCTTACAGTTTTCGGAAATGGACAAGATAATTGTCAAATTCACAGCTGCCACTCAGAAACTGAGTGTCAACTTCATGGCTGCTCTTTAGATAATCTATAAACAGCAGACAAGCAATTATATTTGTTGCCTTTTACCCTATTTTGTTATCATCTGACTCCTGATGCTTCAAATTAGCTTCTAGCTAGTAGTTTTTGGTAAAAAAATTAAATCCTACAGAGAACATTTTCCTAGTAAAAAGAGAATTTAAAATATTCACTCATGAAAGGACTCTATTATCTGTGTTTTATGCTGAAAAGATAGTTAACACCATCATTTATTAACGTACTGAGCTTTTACAAATGAACAATTCAAAGTTCTCCATTATAGACTAAAGAAGAACAAAGCAACATGCAAACGCTTTCATAGATGTGAACTGCAATCAGCCACAATGTGTTGGACAAAGAAAGCATTAACTACTGCTTAACCATAATTATAGAAGTGACAACCATTTATTTCTATAAGTGGAAAAATTTTGCTAGACTGAAAATTCTTATGCATTGCAAAACAGAAAATACACCCAAACATTTGGTAACTCAGCAGAACATCCTGCAGCCTCATGTAGCCCATCATAAAAATTCATGTGTTATGGACTCAAATATCCTGCCTTCTTTGCAGTATAATGATTGAAATTTAAAGGCGACTCTGCTATCAGGTGATTAGGACATTATTCTAGAAGGAAGGAGATGAGACTGAGGACAATCCAGAACCCACAATTCTTACTCCTTACCCAAGTGCTCTACAGAGTGGCCACATTTCTGATTGAAAACCGTTCTGGCTATTTTGCAGCGTATTGAAATCCATGCTGCAGGAAATACATGTAAGTTATGCTTTGTCTCAAAATTCTCAGCCACTGAGATGTATTTTGCTGTCCAGCTCCTCAAGACACAGTAAAACAAGAATCAGATTCCTAAAAAACCTGAAAGATAAGGGGAATTTATTTTAGGTGCCTTTTTAGCCAAGAGGCTGCTGAGAAGAATGAGAAATGAAGTTAAAGATTGTTTTGGACAAGAACCCCAAAGACAGCTGGACTTTATTTTGGCTTTTAAATTATTTTTACATTCAGAAAAATAAAACTGCTGTACAAATGAATACAAGAGTATCCCAACAAGGTGGTGACACAGAAAAAGCACCTGCTTCTAAAATTTTTTTAATTTTTTTTTCCTTAAATTATTATACTACAGTGTTGGCAACCCCATAAAGTCTTTTTGAAAAAAATCATAAAGCAGAATGCAAAATAATAAAGGGTCATCCTTGATATTTGTATTTACTTCACTGCATCTCCTCATCTACTGCAGCTGTGATTAAACATGTTTATCGTGAAAAAAAGAACTGTGATTCTTGCTTCACAGGCCCAATTAATTTCAGCATTGAAAAGGTATTTATGGACATGTAAAGATAATAAAGACAGCCTGAATCACAGGAATTCACAATCTAAGAGAAAGTGAATTTGTTACAAGAAAGCAAGATATAGGACTCATTGATTTTAAGTAGGAGCTCCTAAATATCCATTTTGTAGAAACAACTATTAAATTTCTGTTGAGATATTTGTGATTTAAAGGGATGACCAACAGGTGAACACCTCCATAGTTCATTAACAATCTCAGACTCCTGTCTGGTTGGCCATGGGTTTACATATTAATAAGGCTTAACAGCAAAGCAAAATCAGGCAAATTGATTATACAGACAATACATATGAACCCAACTGACAAAAGCTGTCACTAGTAAATTTCAAGTCATGAAATTATAGATGGGAATTAACATCTCTAGACTTTAGTTTAACCGACTTACCTACATTCTGTATATACTTGCAGCACAGTAAGAGTAATTACTGGTGGATGCAAAGCACAAACAAGCTATGCAACCAAATGGATTAAAGAGTAAATAGCAAGACCTACTTTATAGAAGGGAAGCCATGACTTAACCATTTTCAGACTTAAGACATCCATCAACATGGACAGTTCTTGTAGAGCATGTGGTGAGATTTCTTACAAGTGTAATCTATGGTTCTTCAGATTGCAGTAACCTAAGAAATCCTAATTCTTCCCCATCGACTTGTGGGTGAAGCTGATTCTTTCTTCTGTGTTCAGAGAGATAGTGCATATGAAAATCCCACAGAGTAAGAAACTCATGGTTAGCACTAACTGGAATCCATGCTGCAAAGTAGTTTTGTAGCATGGTTTCATCAAGGTTGTGGATGTTCTCAATGTTCATTTGGTATTGCAGAGAAGTTCTTACAGTTGATTAACAATATTATGAGGCTAATTTTGCCTGCTTGTTGTCACAAGTATTTATGCCAGACAGATGAGGAATATTAATTCGTCTTTCCAGAAAAAGTCCTGCTTTCAAAGATATAAAAGGTATACTAGATTTTTTAGGACACTGCCTTGTCCTCTAAGGTCTGCCTCTTACTAGGATATTACTAGATATCCTGGATTATTGCTCAACTTTGTGCTTGTTGGGATAGACTGTTCTTGAGCTTGGAGGAGGTGATCCTTGAATAGTAAACAGCTTTCTTGGACCCTTCGTCCCTCTAGGACCCTATCACATGGGACTTATTCAAACATCTCTGAAAAGGCCAAAGTTTGCTCTCCTGAAGTCAAGGGTTGTGAGCTTGGTTTTTGCCCTGCTCCCTCCTGTCAGGATTCTGAACTCCACTATGTCATGGTCATTGCAGTCAAGGCTGCCTTTGACTTTCCCACCCACAACCAGCTCTTTCTTCTTTATGAGGTCCAGCAGAGTATCTCTCCTCATTGGCTCCTCTGTCACTCAGGTCAGGAAGTTATCGATACTCTCCAGGAATTCCCTGGATTGCTTATGCCCTGCTGCACTGTCCCTCCAGCAGATGGTTAAAGTCCTCCATGAGGACCAGGCCCTGCAAACAGAAGGCTTCTTCTAGCTGTCTGTAGAACGCCTGATCTAACTCTTCTTCCTAATGAGGTAGCCTACAGCAGACACCCATTATTGTGTCACCCATAGTGGTCTGTTCTTTAATCCTTACTCACAAGCTCTCATTTGCCTCATCATCCATCCCCAGGTGGAGCTCCACAAACTCCAGCAGGTCTCTCACAGAGACAACAACTCTCCTCCTCATCATCCCAGCCTCCCTAAAAAGCCTCAGTACTCTTCTCAGTTTTGTCTGCAGCTATTTTGTCTATCCAGCCTGAGTAACTGATGAATTATCACATACAGACAACACATTTCCTAGTCTTTTGAGTGCTGTTAAATACAGTTATAACAATATCAGGCTACAAGAAGAGACTATAACCCCTGGCTTTCCCCTGTTATGGTGATTTCCATTAGGCTGGAAGTTATAGCACTAGTTTGGTTTGACCAGAGTTGTACTATTAAAGACTAATGTGTCTTCAATTAAGATAAAAAATGTACCTTCACAGGATATTTTCATAACAACTCTATTATATAAAAGATAGCTTACGAACAGATCTCCCAGTATTTTTGGTTTGTGTGGTTTTTTTCTGGGTGGGTTTTGGTTTTTTTGTTGTTGTTGGTGGTGGTTTTTGGTTTGTTAGGTTGGTTGTTTGGGGTTTTTTTTTTACATAAAACCTGGGGGGCTATTTTATTCTCCTTTATTCTCTTTTGGAGGAGAGAGAAGAGCTTGGGGCGTGGTGGGGTGTTAATTAAAAAGGTTATGCATTGTTTCTGACATTCTATGAAACACCAAATACAGTCTAAAGAATATAATAGATTAAGAAAGTATTTCCTCAAAGTAATGAATATTGGATTATTTACAACAAGAATACTTAAATATTATGGCAGAAACACTTGCAAATAATACTCTAAGGCAAATATGCAAACCCCTTTTAACTTCATTATGTTTCATCCATGCCTTCCCATATTGCTCAAGTGCTAAACTCATGTCTACATACATGACAGCTCTCACAAAAGTTTTGTTAACTTCCTGTCAAATTACCATGATTAATATTTTACAGTGGTATTTTAATTATCCTACTGTTAATGATGGCTGAAATATCTGAGGCCTCAATGACTATTTTAAAACATTTTGAAAGTTCTTTTTTCTTTTTGCAAGTGTTTTAGAAAAAGTCCATGTGAGATACATGTGCTGAGACAGCAGAATGCATTATAACTGGAGGGTTTTTTTGGTGACATATCTACAATAACAAAAGGTCTAGAGTATATGCAGTTAAATTAATGTAGGAATGCAGTGTTTTGGCAAGATAGTTTATGGTACCTGGTGAACTCTATATCCCATGCCAGAAAAAGCACTTTACTAAGCAAAAAGCAAGGAGGATTTGCAGATCCTGTTACACAGACAAATCTTTTTAACAGTTTTAGCAACAACTCAGAGAGGAGCTGAAACCTATTTATTAATATGAAAAAGAATCAATTGATCACATGCTTTGGACAGGAAACATGGCCAAAGTGTCAAATAAGTACTGCTTGAAAAAGTATGTACAGTTTAAAGATCTACATGAGTATTAAAAGTTGTTCTCACCTTCTTTCTTAACAGCAACAGGAAAAAAGTTTCAAAGGAAGGAGTAACACATTTCACACAAGCAGACACTGATGACAGATTACTGTCACCCAGAGTTAACTGCTATATACAATGAACAACACATGTGGAAGAATAGAACCCCCCAGCACACACATGAGTTTCTTCAATGAAATTGGAGGGTAGTGGGAAAACTGTGTGTAAAGCTAGGATACATTTCCAAAGCAGATGGACAGAAGTCACATAACGTCTATCATTCTACAACACACTGCTCGTGGAGCAGCTGCTGCCACGGACACCATTTCCATTCTGTTGCTTGAACAGGGCTTAAAAAAAAGACAAAGTGAATATTATGGATATGTGACATGTCATGAAAGAAACATATAACTGGCTTGTCTGTCAAAGATCAGTAAGGTGGTCAACCTAGGAAAAAACTTCAGAAGTATGAATGTCTGGCAGGAAAGCACTCAAGGAGATGTCAGGTAAAAGTCCTGCCCAGCCACATGATGCCAACAGTTTTTTCCATGTGCTAATGTAAAGATTAAGAGCGAAACAAGCTTATTTGTGAAACAGCTGGAGTGGGCAAAAGCATTCTCTGCAGACTCCTTTTAGAGGAAACACGTATCTACTTTTGGGGGGGACAGTTCGAATATTTTCCTATGGGATTTTTCAAAAGATAGCAACATGGATATAGCATATCCTTATTAATTTATTGCTGTTTGTAACAAACAGGACATCTACATGGTTGGACAGGGGGAAAGAAACCCAAACAAAACAGAATGTTCCTGAGTACATTTCTCCAATGATTTGAAACATGCACCCAAGAAGAAAATTATGATTGCCTAGAATTTGCATTGGTAGTTGAGGAAGATGACCACTCCTGTTCAAAAGAACAGCAAAACCAAGAATGACAAAGGTTTACATGGACCTGGCACAGAGGTACCCTCTAACACCCCTAATCCAGTGACTGTAGATACTGGCGGAATCTGAGGTGAGCAGACTCTAAGAAGTGGCTGGGACTCTAGCTAGTGTAGTCCCACTGAATAAACTCTCCACCACCACTGCCTGAGACTGAACACTGGGCTGGATGGACTGTTTGAGACTGCAGGGCACCCCTTAAGTTCTCACATATATTTTACCAAATAGAACCACTTAACTACAAAGGTACAAGGATGAATTTTTTTAATCCGAAAGACATTTCAGAGCCCTGAATTTTTAACTACCATGTAAGCAAGTGTCAGCAATATTACTTCATCTGTAATCATCCCAGAATATTGTGCTAGAAAAGAATTCTACTCTGAGGAATAAATATTCTAAATAGTAAATGCTTAATGGGATTTCAGAAGGCAAACTGGAGTCCGAGACCAAGAAAACAGGGTCACCTGTTCAAAGCTAGTTCCTTGTGAACATCTAAAATTCTCCTGCATAACTAATTTTTTCCACAGCTCTACAACATCATTTTTTTTAACATTTCCCACTAACCTTTTAAGCAATTCAATAAAAACTGAAAATAAAACTAGCTGGTATCTCTTTAACCTGCAAAATCAGTTGAGGGAGACTGCAACCTTATATTTTTTTTTAGTACTAAGAATAGCTAAAGTAGTATTATAAATAGGAAAAAACCACTTTTAAAAATAGCTCAGTTTTCTTTCAGTAGGGAAAAAATCTCAACTAATTTGGCAGTAAAACTAGGGAATATGACAGCATGGTGAGAACTGGAAAGAAAACTATTTTCAAGTTGGGGAGCAGAAGTGAAATAGTACTCTACAAACCCATTATTTTTTACTTGTAGAGTAACACAATTTCTGCACTATTTTCTGTATCATGATTTACGAATCCAATGTAAATACAAATAACTGCAAAGACTTCAACAAAACTAATTTTCATTTTAAGCATATGAAATCTACTCAAATTATCAAAAGTGGTCGTAAGTTAACTGAACACAGAGTAAGTTCACGTACATGAAATACAGCATACTTTTCCCTTAGTATTTAATTCACTGTCAGATTTTACTTTAATTAAGTTTCCCTCAGCTTTACAAGACTAGAGTCAAATAAATTCTGATCAAAAATTAACATAATAAACTGGGCACGTAATACAATGTGTTATTATTTCACTATCCCATTAATGAATCGCAATTATTCCCTAGTATATGCAATTACATTGACTAGCTTAAAGTTTTAAACTTGCGCAATACCAACCATTCAAAATTACCAAAAACATTCAAGGGAATGAAAAAGAGACATGAATATTATAAATTACCCTACTGGTTCCAGACATTGTAGAGGATGATAAAAGGGGGAAATGAGAAAGAAAACATGAGAAAGAGACAACAAATGGTTGAACATTCGGATTTATATATAATACATGGATTTATTTACAATAAAGGATAATCAAAGATTCAAGAGAGCAAAATCCTGTAAAGAATTCAGGATGTCACACAGAATTAAGAAGGGAGAGGGGAAAGAAATACAACATAAGATACAGTTAAAATTTTTAACATTTTAGAAAGGATTAGAATATAAAGGCGAGAGTGACAGTACTGATAAGCAGCTACAGGTTTACATTCCCAGTGAAAACACTTGTCCTGTAGTAAGTTTTACCAAAAATCTTTCTCTATACTTCATCTTTGTAATATGAGAGGTGGCTGATGGAGAATGTAAATGTGTGGAATGAACCAGGTGCAGAAGAATTATTCTTAAATGCTAATAATTTTTTGAATCTGTCTGTAATGAATGAGCTTCACCAGTATGTTTCTCCTGATAGCTCTGAAATTCTGTGTGTTATGTGAAGAAATTGAAAGGCTTACAACACAATCAATATCAGCTGGGCAGCTGTTACAAAAAAACCCTAAAAACCCCTGGAGTTCAGTTTATACCCCAGCCCATGCAATTGGCACTCCTGATGCTCTCAAAAGAAACCTCTATACAAATGTCAGAAGGATCTCCTTCTTCACAATTATATTTCTGGTACTGGGACACAAGAGGAGTTAAAATAAGATAAGGTTTTCGTACCAAAAAATTTATGATTGTATTTATTACATGCCTTTGCTATAAAGCATATGTAACAGTTAATATACCATATATTCAGGACTATATGATCCTCCTAAAAGAAGTGTTACTTTCAGGTTTAAATTCATTAGATATAGACCATTAAATTGTTTTGGGCTCTTTTTTTTTTTTTTAAATGAAACACTAAGGCAGAATTTTAACATATATACCCTGATGCATAACAGAGGAGTACTGTAGAAGAATTAATGTTACCAACATCATGACAGGAAACAAAAGTGTCACCTGAATGCAATGTGGAAGTGTTAGAGCTATTAAAAAGACCATTTTCACTTCCCCCCCCCCCCCCTCCCCTGAGTTTCAGATTCTGTTACTTCATAGTTTTTTTGCTTAAGATAACATTTTGGGGTGTGTGTTTGTTTGCGGGTTTTTTAAATACTATTTTAAAGGCAAAAAAGAGTAAGTAAAACACTTCTGGACCTCACTTCTAGAATGCACTTACTCACCTGTCTTCAGGGCATCAATTACAAGTGTGCTTAACTTTCATCAGGTGACTGTGTTCGTTAACGGAATGAACATGATGAAATTGAAGCAATAATATGTTATGTATAGTATCTTATATATCTTAAATAAAGTAAACTTCCATTCAAGTTGAAAGGACTGTTACAGCAAATCTGTACTTTTGTAGAAAGCCAGCCTTAATGACATTGCTTCATACTGTGCAATGACACAGCCAAGGAAGAGATAGCACTTCTCAGTACTCTATTTGGAGAGCTTAGATGAAATACCAGATAAAATCTAGAGTACTTAAAAAGTCTGTGGGAATAGCTCATTTACAGTAACTTTCTCCTTTACAAAATTCTTGTTTAATATTTTAGTGATAAACATCCCAGAGTTCTTGAAACATCTGTGACTTTTTAAAAAGTTTATAATTTGTCTTTCTCTCTAATTTCTCTTAGATGTGGTAATATTTGCAAGTCCATATTTAGGACTGATTGAATTGGATACACGAAAAAATTCAACTTCAGCAAGTAGAGAGGCTTAATGAAGTAATCTATCATTATGCCTAATATATTCATCCCTTTCCAACTTTTTTTAGCAGCTGACTATTGTTTTCTACATAAAACATGAATTCTTAATTCCTCACCTTTCAGGTCTCCCACAACTGGGCTCTCACTCTTCTTGTCTCTGTCATCTCCATTCATTTTCCCTTTACAGTTTTATCTATGCTGTCCATCTAACACTTTCCCTGTATTTATCTTGCTTTTATTTTATTCCAAATTTATTCCATGGACCACCATCTAACTTAGTTCAGTTGTGCCCCCTCTCTTTTGAAGCACATACCTTGCTACTGAGCAGCATCTACCTTATTTTATACCTACCAAATTTGGAAAGCAAGGACTAGGATGTTAAGCAGATATAGACAAACCTGCTTCCAGCAGGCACCAGAGGAGAAATTCTGGCTTTACACCTTTACTTCTGACAAAATAAAAAGTCCCTGCTGAATTCTGAATTCAAGATCTCACAGATTACACTTTCTCTCATGGTGTGTGGTATCCTACTTCTCTGAGGACTATCCTGTCAAGTCTACTATCAAAAAAGTCTGTAGGAAAACTGATGAAGAAGTAGAACAGTAGGTTACTCGTAAAACATAAGTCTTCAGGATTTTAACAGACACATATTTAGGTATTCCTCCAAGCTGCACACAGAGGAGTAATCAAAGTCTCATTAATAGTTGTCCTGTTTCCTTGGCCGCTCCTATCCAGACTGTACCTTGGACCACTTCTTGCAAGATACCCAATGGCAAGTTCCTTTAATTACTGAATCTTAAAACATTGTATAGAGCAACATACCTATGGTTATGTATGTGTAACACTGTGTGAATACATACATTTATCTACAAAATTAATTTACAGAAAAGGCTTTTTTTTCTTTTTTTTTTTTTTTTTAACATGCAAATGCCCATGTATCTCCAGAATTTTGCACTCAAAATATTTGCATTTTGGCTCACATGAGGAACAGCAGGTAGAGGATGAAAAAAAAGTCTTAGGCTTGAACCAAATAGAGCAATTAATAGGCCTATTTGTTTGCCTAATTTAAGCATCTGCTTAATTTTCTGAACTCTCTCTACGCCATACAAGAGTTTGAGTAAAAATTCTGATGGGTCCGAGATTCAAAGCTTAGAGGCAGTAAACAACCTCAGTAACTGAAAGTGAATAGTCATGCTTAATTTTTAAACAAAGTAACTCATGCAATCCAGATAAAAGTGTAGGAAAGTGCATTTCTTTTTCACTTGCCTGTAATGTCTTGGAGATCAGATTTTTGTCAAAGGTTTTGTCCAGACTAGAAAATTATTTCAGAAGATCTTGAGCAGGAGGGGCACAGTGTTCAGACACACACAAGTGAAGTTTAGGATTTTAGTCACAATCGATTTGAAATGCTCTTTTAGTCTTCGTTCACGGAAGAGAACTGGTATTAAATATGTCCCTGCTAGTTTTTAATAAGAAATTTCAGAGACATTTGAGCACAGCATTCCATAAAGGAGATGGGAAAGGTAAGAAACACAGGATCAGTTCTGCCAGTAAACAACTGAGCAAAACCAATACCTAACACACCAGCCCTGGAAAAAATCCCCCCTTGTATTCTATGGTACATGATACTAGAAACAGAAAAATCCGTGAGGTAATTTTTCAACTATCAGGCTTTCTTAATGGAAGAGAAAAACAACTCAAGAAGATAAACCTTAAAGAACAGAAGTTAAGCAATAAAACAGAGCATGGAAAACATGAACAAAAGTACAAGCAAATAAAGCCCTGAGACTTGCAGTGGATGCCAGAGTACATAACCAGTTGCATTTTCAAGACAGTTTTGGTTTTTTTCCTTTTAATTACAGTCAAATATCAATTACTTATGATCTGCAACCCAGGTCCATGAACACTGTGAAGCATCTGTGCTACGGATGCTGAGACACACAAAATACCTTCCCATGAGCTACTATCTGAAATTGCAAAAGTTCACACTAGGTGCCACAAAGGCCGAGATCAACATTATACCCTGCATCTCTAAACTGTACTGTCAACTACGGTACTCTTCCATGCCTAGCATATAAAGATGTGATAAAAGCCCAGTTTATTTTTTTACTCTTTTTTTTTTTTGGGGGGGGGGGGGGGGGGCATGCATTCTAACTAATCATTTTCAAAATTAACTTTAAAAAATTAAGTGTTTATCAAATCTAAAAATGAATAATTGCAAAAGCTATCATGACTTAAAATTTTTCCACCCTTAACAAGGGTAGCAGTTGTGGTACATTGCTCTGCTGCACTCTGTGGATTAAACAACCTCCTTGAAGTGCATGTGGTCACACTGAACCCCTGGGTTCAGTGTTCAGCCTATGTTTTGTGAGTAAAATGTACAAGAGTATGCTCTAATGGCAAGGCAAATGACAGAGCTAGAATAAGCATTGTCCTTCTTACTGCAAAGGTATTATGCCAGACCACTACTGATCTCAGACTGTGTACACCAGAATGTTGGTCTTACATTGAAGTCTGAAAAGTATTTACACTTTGCATTGAGGAAAATTGCTTTTCTGATTTATGGTTGGTTCTAACAACAATTGTACTGTAAGTGTCTAAAGCAGTTTCACATTTTTCTTAACATCTGAAATGTGTAATAGAAAAGAATATTTAAGTTGCTATTCATAGCCAACACACCACTCAGTGGGACATGGCCTGTTAAATGACACACGTTTGGCACAAAACATTTATTTTACTCATTTATGTGAACTGTTTCCACTATGACTGAGGCAGGAATAGAAAAGCCTGCTCTAGAACAAGATCCTATAACTCAGCTGTGCTTGCCTGAGATGATGTGAGCAGTACTAATTCCAAGTACTCCGTTTATACCTTTTATCTCTCTAACACAGGACATTTTCAAATCTTTGTGCATATATATACACACAAACATAGATGATGGGCATTAAATGGTAGAAGATATTTGTGAGCACTAGTACTGAACAAAGTCAGATGACAGGAGACAGAAAATTGCACATGAACTTGCTACAAGCTATATTAGAGGGAAAAAATTATTTTTGGCATTCACATAAATTCACATCCTGATAGCAAAGCAGTGATGTGCTCCTTATTCCTCCTCTGGTGATCAGGCTACCACACAGAGTTCTGGCATCCCACCATCAGATAGGAACATTATGGAAAATTAAAAGATAAAAAGTACAAATCTTAACGTGAAGATTAAAACAAACAAAAAATAATATTCCCAACTATATTGGAAACTAATTATCAAAAGGTTTCTAACAATAAAAAAAGAATTTTTTAATATAATCAAAGAGTTATAAAGAGAAGTATTCATATGAAAATGAGTAGCAAAGAATTAAGAGATACTACCATGAAGAAATGTAACATTCAGGAAGCTGAGATTTTAGAAAAAAGTAGCCTAGACAACATACTTTTGAATACACTGATATGTCCAATCTTGTCCAAGAACCATCTAATACATATTACCTTCTATTTTTTTTTTTTTTAGTTGAAGTTTAATCTACAAGGCTAAAACTAGAAATCAGCGGCTAGAAATAGATGCTTAAAACTTACAGTACAATGTATGACATAATTAAAAATCAACTGAATTAATTATCACTTCAAAAGTCTACTTTTTTTTTTACTAGCTAGCTAACAAATAGAAATTTTTATGCAACTAGGTTTTGAAAAGGAACTGAGACTGATTTTAAGTATTGCTCCCTTTTGATATAATTTAAAATTACTCCTACTAGAATATACTTAAGTATAATGAGATTATGATGGATACCTTACTCAGGAGGTGTCTGAATATAGAAACCAAAGAGGCCCTTTCCACTCTCATGTGTGACACTTACAGCAATATTCAACGTTGATGTTGCATTATCCTTGTTGGGTTTCAGTTCAGAGTTGTCACATTTCATTTACAAAAGTCTGCTGTGTTATTCCACATTTTTTTCTTAAAGTTCTCTGATACTTGTGAAAGGGACTGTAGAACTTGGATGATCACCTCCTACTCCATATTCTTTCTGACAGACAGACATTCCTGGGACTACAGCAGACCATAGTCTTACGGTTTCAACTTTTCCTGCCAGTGGAAGATGGTCAGGTGGTTCCCAAAATTATTTCAAACAACATTGTAGTTGGTAAAATACGGACTGAGTGTATTAACATTCCTTTGCCCTACATCTGTTCAGGAAGGAGTGGGAACATGTCGTATACACACCCATAAAACAAAGAACTTGCAAATACACAATGGACAAATTTAATTTTCTTTTAAATAACAGAAAAGAAAGGGAAACAAACCTCTGTAATACCCTCTGCAGTACTACAGCTCTCCTTGTCTTTTCTCAGGCAACAGAAAAGAGTAGTTAAACAGGCACCATATAATATAATGAATTCTTATCCTTAACAAACAATAAATTACCTGCACTTACACCAAATCAGTTGAGTGAAGACTGAAAAACAAAGACTGAAGTGCAACATCAAATTTATATTCCGTAAAAAGATTGACATGCTAAGTATTATACCTTTGTGCAACAAAGGTTTTAGATGGGGGCAGGTGGGGAGAAACACATTAAAACAGTACACAGGCTGTTACTCCATATGTGTTTGCAGGACTATAATAAATGTTTTTAATCTATGAAACATCTGGGACTAAAAATCCAATTTGTACCTTTTTTTTTTTAAAAAAAGCTGCAATAGTTTTAAAGTGTATAGCATAGCTTCTACAATATAAATCTGCACAAAACTAACAGCACAGGTCTATCCTTTAGGCTTTTTCTAGGAGTATAAAATATGCAGAATCCTACCAGGCCATATTGCCATGGGCTGTGTTGTCAAGGTGACAGAGTAGCTCCAGGGTTTGAGTGTTGCTTGATGAATCATCAGGGGATTCATGACTGCCTGATTCCAATTCCTTCGGCATCCTCCAAACAGCAGCACATGTCATGACTTTACTGTCTGAAGCTAAGCAACAGAGAATAATGTCAACAGATCACTGTATGGGAGACGTATTTTGTATACAGTGCATCAACATTTACACAAATCTATAAGCAATGCACATCTGCTGTTTAAAATATTTAAAAATATTATACAAAGATGAACTCAAAGAATGCAGAATGTGGATACAGACACAGACCTCAAGTCAGCAGTCAGGTTGCTGCAAAACTCACAATTAGCACACATTTAATGCGTTTCTCTGTGTATAAAGGCAAAATTCAGTGCTTGTGAAAACACAACTCTTTTGGAGGCAAGTCTTCCAAGCTTCGTTCCCCACATTGATGTTAATGAAAATGACCCACAAGCTACATTGCTCAATTCCTTAACAATAAGGATTTAGACATCATTTTAACATTTTCCTTTCAAGGGTTATCTTCAGTTGAATCTATGGCATTGCCACATCCTTTACTACCAATAACTGTTTATTGCAAAATTAAGTTTTCCATGTAAGTACACTCCTCTCATTCTAGCAAATAAAAACAAGCTTCTGAAAGACAAGCTGAACTTACACGCATATAGCAAGATATTACAATGTATGATGAACAAGCCAACTGTAGATTGAGGAGAAAATACCATATGGTCTATGCACATATGGCATTGCCCATCACCCAATATAGCAATTTGTAACAGTGCAGAATGGGAGGAGACCAGAGCAGCACTGCATATGTTCATGTTGTTCCAGCCGCTGGTCCAGGGTTCACAGAAGATGAATAGGTCAGTATTATCCACTGCAGCAGGAACAAAGAAACGAGCCACAGCTGTGTTAAGCAAAAGCAGGGGAGTGACTACCTGCTGGAGGATGTGTTAAACGAGAAGTCCAGAAGATAAGCAGCAACGAACGACACGTTTTCTGTTCTGAGGTCATTTCGCATGCCTCTTTCTCACAGTTCTGTCTCCAAGTACATTTTAGCTGATTTTACTGCAAAGTGCCTGATTACAGAGCCATGAGCAGACGTGACCAACTTACATCAGTGGAAAGGAAAACAGGAACAATTGTAATGAGAGTGTTTTCAAGAGGAAGGACAGTAACTCTGAAAAAGGCCTTCTTAAATTACATTAACGGGGGGGAAAAGTCTCTATTATAAAAGGTTGCCAATCTAGATATTCTATATGCAAAAAGAGGCACCCAAACAACAGAGAATAGGACAAAAATCAATTGATATGTAGTGATACATAGTAAATAAGCCCCAAATGTAAGAATGCAAACGTCTTTAAAAAGTAGCCATATGAAATAAAAACCATAGGAAGTTAGGTCAAACCAATAAGAGAAAAAGACCATTTCTGTGAGAGGAAAACAGGGGAAGGAGAAGGACTTTAAATTCAAACACAGAATTCAAAACGCAGAAGCACTGGGTATTTGATAGATCATACTAAATATAAAATATATGTATGATGCACATAACTGCTCACAATAATTTGGCATATACAAGTTGAACACAGTATCAGGAGACCATAAATCTAAAGATGATGGATAATCCCTTATTTATTAACATTTAATTGAAATTCTACTAATTGTAGTGCATGCTAACTAAACAGCTACTTCCAAATCATTTGAGGCAAATCCTTTACTCTAAATCCATGTGCCACTGAACGAAGAGGAGGAAGCAGCAGCAGATGGCTACCTTTCTTTAGCAAAGGGCAGCAAATCAACGCACAGCATGCATTGCATGCCATACAAATAATAACGCAAACTGAGAGTGCGATATAGTTCAAGAAGGTGAGATTCATTGAATTTTTCGCCTTGATACTCAATATGTGACAGAACAGTAAAGAACACCACAGAGAAGTTTCTGGTAGATTATAATTACTGAAAGGTCTGTACCATGCATATAAAGCATTAGCTTTTCCACTATCATCAAGACCTATACAGACAACCACAAAAGCAAATCATGGAAAACAAACTACACGTTTCTCAAGCCATCTCTCCTCTCAGCACAGCACCACAAGTCTTAAGACAGCCTTGAAATGTCATTTTAACTTCTTAAAACCAGAACATTTTTAATTTCTGATCGTGTGTTCCTATGAAAAACTTTTTAAAAAAAGGTTTAGTTTCTTGCACAATCAGATTTCCAGATTGAAAACCCTAAAACAACTAAACAAGCGCTGGCTGAAGACTGCGGGAAGCTGAAGGGGGGGAAAAAAAAAAAAAAATAGATATAGATATAAAAATCCCTCTGAAACATGATGTGACCCCAGCTCCTATAACACTTCGGTGTTTTGAAAATTGCCAAAAGCCACCAATGAAATGAATCTGCTTAAATTTTTAATGCGTGCAGCAATTCTACGTAGATTTTATATTTGTTTTCAAGTTATTTCTACAGATGCTGCTAAGGAGCAAGACTGAAATGTACCTTGATACTCCAGGCAGAAGAGATTTGCTTGAGTAGTGAAAACAAGTTTATCAGATTTCCACATTTTGCAGACTTATCTATGCCATTCTTTGGAGCCCAGCATATAGTGTCCTCTCTGGAAAGCTGTTCAAGCTGCTCTGATGATATGAGGTGTATCAGATGCCATTTGCTCTTCCAGAACGCAAGAGAAACTTATCTTTTTGAAATATAATTTGACCACAGTAGATTTCTGTATTAATGGCTGTTATTATGTAGTATATTAGGCAATTATTTTTAATATTAATTTTTATCATTAAAAAAACCTGCTCCAAGTCTTGTATTTTAAAGATACAAGCGAATATATAATTCTAAAACTAAGGATACCTATCAAACTTACTAGGGATCCCAGCAGCACAGTAGTCATTCATTCTTTTTCAAATAGTAGAATTAGTTGTTATTTTCTTCTGGCTATGTTTACCAAAACAAAAAAATCTATCTATTTTTAATTAACATTAAGAAAGTCTCAGTGAGGTAGCTGTCACTTTTCATGATAAACAGAAAAATTTTACTTCTGTCTCATGACTACATTGATTACATTTTGGTATTTGTTAAAAGTTTCTTCTCACGTTACCATCGTACACATATAAAATAAGCTTATTACCTCCGCTTCCTCTTACAACATAGATATTCCTGTAAACAACTGGTAAAGTAAAAGGGTCTGAAGTACAGGTTGGTGCAGAATTTCACACACAGAATTCTTTGCCATTCCATGCCTGTTTCACTTCATCGGGACTAGTGGAGAAGGATAAAATTCATTGTGTGTCAGAAAGGGACAAAACTAAAAGCCAACAAGCACAGAACTCCTCAACACTCAGCACAGACATCATCCTCTGCTTTCAGCTGGGTTTGAAGATGCTTATGGAAAATGACAGACTGCTTTCCAGCTGTTGAATGACCATCAATCATGAACAACTGTATGTGCATCAAAAAAATCTTCAGGTTCTAATTTTAAACTTTGGATTAATTCTGGAATTAGATACATGGCTGAAATCTGTAGAGCACATACTCGATTAAGAGCACTATTATTTCTTCTTGCACTTTTTATGTACTTATCTACAGTTCTGACACTTTATTAATTCCCAGATGTGTGAAACCAAAATGGAATTGCCACGGTCTCCCACAGAAGTAATTTTAGATACAGCTGGCCTTAAGGAAGGCTTAATTTCCCTTTATATAAGGACCTTTTTAAAAGATACCATTTTCTCCCAGGTAAAAGAGAGGGCAAACACTAGTGCTGAGTGAAAGTCTCACTCTTATGGCAGATGAAGTGGAGCTTTTTTGTGGGTCACAATTCCTCTTTATCAAGTAACCACTAGCAATAAACCTACAGGAATCTATAGACACAAGATAACTCTCATTGCACAGAAATCCAAGTCCCACAACAAGCTTCTCATGGCTGTATGACAAGCTCACTAGCAGTATACAGTATTTGTGGCATTACCCATATAGCCTTATTTCCCAAGTGATCATATTAAAATTTAAAAATTCAGTAACTAAGTAATTTCACTACCACCTCTGTAGTTTCATTGCTTACCTATAATACCTGCAGGCAAAGAGAAACTTCAGATTTTCCCTTCTTTTACTATCTTCACATCACCCTACTGCACATATACATATAAATGACAATGTTTTTATCTACCACCTCTCGTATTATTTCTTAAAAATGTTAAGAGACCAATATGAATGTAATATTTAAATGACAATGCCAGTTATTCCGTAAAAGAAAGAAAAACAAAACACACAGCGTCTATTTAAGTCATGCTTCTACGCCTTCCTTAAAGCTATTTACATAGTTGGGAACCACTTGTCCATCCCTATCTCATAATGAAACCAGAATTTTTATTTATGTCACAGCACCAATGCAGAAGAGAATGGATAAGGTTAAGCTAGTTTCTGTTGTAGTCTTATCACTGAGCATATTAAGAAAAATGTAACTGGGTTTAACTAAGCACTATTGAACCTCTCCTGAGAACATGGAAGTTACATTTTCATAGAGAACAAGTGAAAGGTTTGCAGAAGGGAGCCCCACTGTATTCCTAAAGCACTGTTTGCATAAAATGATACAGGAATGAGAAAATGAACTGTTTAATCTTTGTCACATTTGTTCCTCCTCATTCAAGAGAAATCCCTTGTCTAATTCATTGTGCATCTTTGGTATAACTTTTTCTAGGAATAGCTAAAGATGGAGCTAGATGTACTGTTCCAACTGCACCAACCCCCTGTGAAGCACTGTTTCCCCAAGTTCATCAATACAATCTCCTGGGCAGAGGATACCATCTGCTAGAGTGACTGTACACAGTTCCATCTACCTGGTTCTGTTGAAATGATCTAGACTTACAAAGCAGCAAACCAAAATTCAAGGAATAAGTAAATAATCCCATATTTTGACAGTACTTAGTTAGGAAGCAACTACATGTGATGCTGGCAGCAATGAGGGTGCAGTAACCAACCACAGGAAACAAACTTTGATGAGTTCAGCCAAAGCCTAAGAGAGATAACCATGGCTACAGAATACGAGGCCATCTTTAGATGCCTACTTTACAAGTCGAGCAAGTGAGAAAACTCTGTGCATGCAGAGCGTGCAATTTGCAAAGGGTCACAACTTGGTCAAATCAATACCAATTTTCACTGCAGCACTCAAAAGGACTTCTCAATGAGGGCTATTTCCATGTCAATTTTCAGCTTTCCACTACCAGCTGTTCCAACACGGGGGGGGGGGGGGGGCGGAGTAAAAGTTGCAGGCAGGTAAAGCATCCTGCTTTATCTTCCTCCAAACACTGTTCCCCTTGGAGAGTTGCTCCAACTTAGAGTGACAGACTCTGAGAAGGAAATAAGCCTGAAAAAAAAGATCTGCCTGAAAGGTAAACATAACAGGAAGTTATTAATGAGAGTTTGAAAAGAAACACATATGTAATCTTAACTACAAATACTCGTTACTGCTTTATAGAATTATGTCACACACAACAGATCAATTCACTGTACTGTTGCTGCTGGAACGCAGTAGCCAGCAGACATTCTCTAACAACTATACAGTCATTTTGGGACTAGATGCAAAAAGAAAAATGTGGATATAAGAACACAGACTGCTGACTCCAGTTGCAATACATTTGCTCAGGACACTGAAAGTCATTCCTGCCCTGATGGAGAACTACAATTTTTTATGAATTTGCAGATTTTTAAGCTAGAAGGGATTGTCTATGCACTTCACAGAACCCTTGATTTTCCTTCAGCAATTCCTACAGTTAAAGACTTACATAATGAAAGAAGTGAGCTCTGTCACGTCTCCAGATTTAGAGAGGACATAAAATTTTAAGTCATTCGGAATTATTATAAAGATTTCTTCAGAAAATGCCCCAGACTGCAAAACTACAAAGAATTCAACTGAACATCAGGTGTCATAAAAACCTGTTTACACAGACGTCTTGAAAGATGCAGTTTATTCTCTTTAATAAATAACAGCTTTAAAAAGGACATAACATGCAACACCAGTAAACATACTAAGAAACCAATTGATATCTGGATGACTGATGCAATAAATCAGAATAGATACACAAGAAAGACGCTGTCTAGTTCGTCCCTGTTGATAGTAAATGTTCTCACTTAGACTTCTATTTGGTTTTATATATTGAGAACAAAAAGCCATACTTGTTATGTCGGAGCTACAAGTGATTTTCCAACTGAAAACAACCCAGTAATTTCATTGTTTTCGCACACTGCATCCATTTATTGAAATTCACCCTCCCCAAGTATGTTTTTTGTAAGGAAGCTAGACAAAGAAACTATTCCACTTAAAAGCTTAATGGTTTGAATTTTAACAAAAAACAAACCAAAACAAACAACAACAAAGGCAAAAAACCCCTACCTGAAACTACCTTGGAGACACCTACAACAGTCAAATATTACTAAAACAAATATGAAATAGAAAAACAAAAAGAATATATGGAATATAAAAAACAAATCCTCATCAGAAGTGTGAATGCTAATGAATAGTCTGAAGTTTCAGCAAAGAGAAGGTCTGGGTACATGCAGAAACCCACCAGCTCTGTTTGCCTTCCTCTTTCAGGTGTGCATTGAGGCCCACCCAGAACTTGATAAAAGTCAGTAAATACTATCACTTATCCATGTTCTGCTTGCCACCAGTTCACCCACTGGAGTAATTTCTCCAAAAGTGAAGTTAGTGTCTTTTACAGGCAATAAATAGAGACACTAGAAAAAATAAAGGAGAAACTTATTTTAAGATGAGTGATTAAAACCAGTATCAATCTTTATTATGATAACAAAATTTAAACCAGGATTTTAAGAAGTTAATCCCCCTCTTAAGCAAAGTGTTAAGTCAGTGTTGCCGTAATATAAAGGGAAAAGCGTAAGAATAAATGGACATACAAGAAATAGTACCACCTGCCCCTCCCACCCACATCCAACAGACTCAAGTGGATTTTGATTCCAATTATACAGGTCCACATCAGCCAACATTACAGTTCACTGCTGTTCAATCATCTACCTTCCATTCTTCTGGCGCCACTTGCTGAATAAAACCTACCATGCCACTGAAGTATGCTCTGACATGTAACAACTACAGTCTTGACCTGTCAGGAGCTTACAGCAGTCACCCAAAGCAGACCAGATCCAGCTCTGCTCAGTCCCCCCTAATTATACCATTTTTCAAAGCACTTTAATCTTTGTGTTCAATCATTCTTTATGGTCTTTCTTAACTAAACACGTATTCAAGCCGGTTATTACTAGTCTCCTGTTCTCTTTTCGAATAATTTCAGAACACATTTTATATGTACATTAGTGATTCAGTATTTTAAAATTAACTTTCTATAATCAATAGCTATACACATCAGATGGTAGTATCTACACGAACGATGTTTTCATTTTACTTTCCACTGTCATTCTACTTCATTCCCCTGTGTTTAACCTTGAAACCCGAATGACAATGCTTCCTACATCAGTGCCTGCAGACATTCACACTGAAGCTGGAGGAGCTGAAGTATCAGTGCCTGACAGGGTTTGCTCTTTGATCAGCTCAGGTGGTGCAAAGCCAGCTGGCTGCAGTTATTCTGTTGCCCAGGGAACAACAACTGAAGTGTATACTTCCTAAATCTGCACAGGAGGCCCTTCTGCAGCATTGCCACAGCAGCTCTTGCTGTGCAAGGCTGAAGTGGTGAAGCTGCTATAGCTACCGCCCAGCTGGTGCCCATTAATGCTCTCAGTATGACAGGAACAAGCAGCTAGTGTTCAGAAGCCTTCCTCCTTTCCATTGACAAACACAGAGTTATCATTCTTCCTTATTAATCAATGTAAATATCCTTCTCCTAGTTTACTAAAATGAAGAAATAAAGAAAAAATGATTCAAGTACGCATCTTTTTTTAAAATAACAACCTTGTAGCTTTTTTAGTCAATTTGTAAAAAGATGAACCCTGTTCTATTTATTCAACAACATGTCCTTCACAGGCCAAACAGGTGGAAAAACAACGCACCATACTTTTTCTGGGATAAGAATGTCATCTTTTGTGATAAAAGCCTGTGTAATCTTTAATTTTATATTTTTCTGAAATATATGGGGCAAGATATAGGAATAAAGAGTTGTAGACAGTTTTCTTTCCATCACTTAGATGCACCTTTTAGCTACCAAAAGACAGCCTTTGATTTTTGAAAAATACAAACATGGAAACAGGGCAGAAACACAACACAGCAGCTCAATGTGTATCCTAATAGAAGTATGTTTTCAAGCGGAGCTGAAAGTAGAAATAATTAGTAGAAAAACAGTAACATGCAACAGTCCAGACATACTCATACACAGGACATCTTCCACACTTAGCTGTTGTCTCATTACTCCAACCTGTGGAAAGCACTGCATAAACAGCAGCCCTCTTGTTAGCATGCAGATCACAGATGACCATAAATTCACATTTACTGCACACAAATACAACACAGATAAGGGTTTAGCTCTCTAGACAACAGGCTCCCACGTTCACATTCGATATACAGATGTCTAAGGAGGTTTTAAAAACCTCACAAGCTGGACAGTAATGCAGAGAGAATGAACTAAGAGTGTGCAGAGGTGTGGGGTATGACATGGAGAGATGGGTAAACCCATCATGTTGTACGGAAATGGGAGACAGAACCTGCAGAAAGCAGGCAGTCAGCAGGCTGAAAAATTGGAGAAGGCATATATTGCACTTTTTTATAGTCTGATGTTTCTTACGCTATCCAGAGGTGATTTGAGACAATGTTCCAGCACATACCTTTTTTGGGGGATATGCTCTGCAGATATACATCTATTTGAGGGAGCTCAAATTTACTGACTGCATTTCTGGAACTCTGCCATATGGGGACAGCCCAAGTGAAGAACTGCAGCCATCACTGTATTGATGAGCTGAACTTTGCTCTTCAGGCAGAATTTGGCTGCAACACTTTAAAGCTGCTCAGCAGCACAAATAGGCATGCTTTCTTTCTGACATTTCACATGACCACATCTCATAAGTCACAACAATGACTTATGGCTTGTTTGATACTTCAAATATGTCTCTCTAGGTACTTTAATAGAGTGGAAAAGAACGGAGAACCTAGCACTAACTATGCGCTTTTGTTTGTTTGCAATAATGTTCCTGCTATTGTTAACCACCAGCATACCGTAACCACAACAGTGGGAGCCATTGGAGAAGCAAGGTATCAGCTGGCCACATAAAAAGCATTGTGAGATTTAACCCTGTGCTGAGGAGAGCTGTGCAATACACCAATAAAAGTTAATGAACCATACTTACATGTTGGCTTCCATCAATACTAAGGCTAGCAAAGCTGAACACCCTTATCAACATTGATACTTTTACACACACAAAAAAAGGGCAAAGAAAAATCAGGAGTCTCATGGAGGCACTCACTTTAATCACCAAAGCAGCCACAGCAGCTGTCAGTTAAGTAGGGCTAGATGACAGCAATGCACTAAGGTTCCCACTTGATGTTTCATGAGATATTAAAACACTGTACTCCTTAACAAGTTAATGGGAACTGCAAACCACTTATCCCCCCATCGAATCAGGCACCTTCCTAGACAGTTGCATATTCAATGGTCTATCTAAATAACCTTTAGCATTCCCATTCTACTCCAAAGGAGTTCCAAAGATAAATATAATGACTTGACAGTTCATGGAAATCTACTTCGAACAGGACAAATATCACTATATCCAACACCAGCAGTTTATGTGGCTGCCTCAAGCTTGCTGGACCAAGTTCTTACCATCGGCTTGATTTGAAAAGGTAGGTTCACTACCCCTTATACCAGCCTTTCACAGTCTCCACTTCATACTTTTTCTCGATAGAAACCCAGATGTGTGGCCACTATCAACAGACACAAACTTTCTTCCAGCAATAACTTGTGATTCAGAGCTTAGATCTCAGAGTCATAACCTGCTTATATCTTTACATTATCTGGCCAATCACATATCAAGCACAAGTAATTAATGGAAGAAAATAATTATAACAATTAGTAGCTAGATACAGTGTAATTCAATTGTCTGTTCATGAAGTCAGTTACAAATGCTACAATAAGAAAGCTAGTTTTACTAATACAAGAAAAATAAGTTACTCGCGTTTGGGATTTTTTAGTTGAATTTCACTTACCTGACGTCTCAAGATATCAACAGCTAGCATATCCAGAAAGTTCCAAGAAAAAGAATATTGCCCTATGCTAGTCAGCAGTTTTCTCAACTTGGGGCATTCAAACAATACATGTTGTTCTTAGTCAGCTGCTAATGACTATGCAGTTCTCCTCATTGGTTTACAGCTCTGAAGTACCCATAAGAGAGAAACCCCACCATAGGTTTTTTTATTGAACTTAAATGGAGAAAGACATACAGCCCTTTCCCGAAAAGCTTATCATCTAAGAAGAAAAAACCATGAAAGTATAACCAAATAAAAACAACCCCCAAAAAGCCTTGGTGGGTTTTTTAATCCCTAAGCCATCCCACAGTCAAATCTTCAGCTCAGAGATGGAATACAATTTCTTTGCTACTACTGACCAAATATGCCTTAAGTTTATTCCAAACGCAGAATCTTATTGGGGTGTACAATCTCACTGGGATCAGAGAGGCATGGCTCTTTAGGACGGACAGATCAGGAAGGTGAGAATGGAGAATTGCCCTTCATGAACAACAGCAACTAGAGTGCATAATGCTCCGTGGAGGGATGAGGGTGTGATGGGTTGACCCTGGCTGGATGCCAGGTGCCCACCAAAGCCGTTCTATCACTCCCCCCTCCTCAGCTGGACAGGGGAGAGAAAATATAACAAAGGGCTTGTGGGTCTAGATAAGGACAGGAGAGATCACTCACCCATTACTACCATGGGCAAAACAGACTCAGCTTGGGGAAAATTAACTCAATTTATTACAAATCAACCAGAGTAGGGTAATAAGAAATAAAACCAAATCTCAAAACACCTTCCCTCCAGCTATCCCTTCTTCCCAGGCACAACTTCACTCCCTGATTCTCTACCACCCCCCCCGCCGCCCCCCCCAGCAGCACAGGGGGACGGGAAATGGGATTTATGGTCAGTTCATCACATGTTATTTCTGCCGCTTCATCCTCCTCAGGGGGAGGACTCATCACACTCTTCCCCTGCTCCACCATGGGGTCCCTCCCACGAGAGACAGTCCTCCATGAACTTCTCCAACGTGGGTCCTTCCCACGGGCTGCAGTTCTTCACAAACTGCTCCAGCATGGGTCCTTTCCACGGTGTGCAGTCCTTCAGGAGCACACTGCTCCAGCGTGGGTCCCCCACGGGGTCACAAGTCCTGCCAGAAAACCTGCTCCAGCGTGGGCTCCTCTCTCCACAGACCCGCAGGTCCTGCCAGGAGCCTGCTCCAGCGCGGGCTTCCCACAGGGTCACAGCCTCCTTCGGGAACCCACCTGCTCCGGCGTGGGGTCCTCCCCGGGCTGCAGGTGGAGATCTGCTCCCCCGTGGACCTCCCTGGGCTGCAGGGGGACAGCCTGCCTCACCATGGTCTTCCCCATGGGCTGCAGGGGAATCTCTGCTCCAGTGCCTGGAGCACCTCCTCCCCCTCCTTCTTCACTGACCTTGGTGTCCACGGGGTTGTTTCTCTTACATGTTCTCACTCCTCTCTCTGGCTGCTGTTTCCGTCTGTCCCAACTTTTTTTCCTTCTTAAAATGTTTTCACAGGGGCACTACCACTATTGCTGATGGGCTCAGCCTTGGCCGGCGGTGGGTCCGTCTTAGAGCCGGCTGGCATGGGCTCTGTCGGACATGGGGGAAGCTTCCAGCAGCTTCTTACAGAAGCCACCCCTATAAAGCCCCCCCCGCCCTGCTACCAAAACCTTGCCACACAAACCCAATACAGAGGGCCAGCTGAGAGCTCATGGTTTAGCATTAGAAGGTAGACCAATGTGGCAACATTGCAGTTGGTGTCTGCTACAGGAAGGATGAAGCAGAGAATAACACAACCTTCAGACAACAACAAGGAGCTTTACATTCATAGGTCCTGGTCCTCCTATGGGACTTTAACCACCTCAGCATCTACTGGAACGGAAATGCAGCCGGATACAGGAGGTTTCTGCAGTACATTGATGATAACTAAACACCAGTGATCAATGAGACAATGGAGGTGTTCTGCTGGACCTCAGTTACAAACATCAAAGAACTGGTCGGAGGTGTGAAGGCTGGGGGAAGCCTAGGCTACAAAGATCAGGAGATGGAGGAGTTCATCTTGTTCCCTGACATGAAAGATCAAGGCAGATAACAGAATCACACATCGCCGTGAGCTTTAGGAGAGCAGACTTTGGCCTGGTTAGGGATCAGCTTCAAAGAACCCATGGAAGACAGACCTGGAGAGAAAGGGGATTCAGAAGAACGGGTTGATTTTCAAGGTTTACCTCCTCCAAGCTCAGGAATGGTCCATCCAGATGAGTAGGAAGTGAAACAGAAGGGGCAGGAGGCTTGCATACGTGAAGAAGGAGTTCCTGACTAAATTCAAACATAAAAAGAAAGCGTACAAGAGGTGGAAGGGACAGGTGGCTTCAGAGAGATACAGAAACAATATCTCACCACACAAGAATGTGGTGAGGAAGCCAAAGCTCCTCTGGAGTTGAATCTGGTAAAGAAACAAAAATCAACAAGAAGGGCTTCTACAGATATATCAGCAGCAAAGGGAAGACTTGAGAAAATGGGGGCCCACTGGTGAATGAGGCAGGGGACCTGATTACAGAGAACACAAAGAAGTCCAAAGTAGTGAATGTTTTCTTCACCCTGGTTTTTACTACCCTCAGGATTCAGGGATCCCAGGCCTCCAAGACCAGTGGGAAAGTCTGGAGCAATAAAGACTCGCCCTCCATAGAGAAGCATCAAGTTTGGGAATATTTAAACAAATGGGACCTGAGTGGATGCACTCACAAGAGCTGAGGAAGCTGGCCAATGTAATTATGAGGCCACTTTCAATTATTTTTGAAAGGACATGGTGATGGGGAGAGGTTCCTGAGGACTTTAAGAAAGTCAGCCTCCACTCAGTCCCTAGGAAGGTGACAGATTAAGTGAACCTGTAAAATATTTCCAAATATAAAGTGACTGGGAGCACTCAGTACAGATTTATGAAGAGGATATCATGCCTGACAAATTTGACTGCATTCTGCAATGAAAATTAAATTGAAAATACAGGCTCGGTAAACATGGGGAGAGTAGTTGATGTTGTTTATCTTTACTTTAACAAGCCTTTGGTATAGTCTCCCATAACATCCTCACTGACAAGCTGATGAAGTACAGGTGGACAACATGGTGGGTTGAAAAGTGGCAGAACTCAATGAGTGCCATTCTCAAAGGGTTGTGATCAGTGGCATGAAATCCACCTGGAAGCCAGTCACTACTGGTGTATCCCAGGGGCTAGCAGTGGGGCCAATACTGTTTGGCATCTTCATTAATGACCTCAGGGAACCTCAGAGGGACCGCAACAGGCTGCAGAAAGGGACCAACAGGAACCTCATGAAGTTCAACAGTGAGACACAAAGCCTTGCACCCGAGGAGGAGTAACCCCATGCTCCAGTGCACACTGGGGGGGCTGAGCAGCTAGAGAACAGCTCTGCAGAAAAGGCCCTGCAGGTCCTGGCAGCAGCAATGTAAACATGAGCCAGCAGTGCACTTGTGCCAAAGAAAGCTAACAGCCTCCTGGGCTGCGTTAGACAGATCATCACTAGCAGGTCAAGGGATGTGAACCTTCCCCTCTACTCAGTCCTGGGCAGACCACATATGGAAAACTGCATCCAGTTCTGGGCTCCCCAGTACAAAAGAAACATGGATATACTGGAGCAAGTGCAGGTAAGGGCCACAGAGATGATGATGGGATTGGAGACTGAAAAAGAGAAGGCACATTATTAATGTGAATAAATAATGTTGTTAGGAACTAAAGAAGACCGAGTCAAACTCTCTCAGTAGCACCCAGTGACAGGATAAGAGGCAATAGGCACAAATTGAAATAAAGGAAAATTCCACTTAAGCATAAAAAACCCCAAACATATAAGGCCCTGAAAAACCTGGTTTGATATCATTGTTGATTCTGCTTCAGGTAGGAGGTTGAACTCTAGTTCAACATCCCTTAAAACCCTCTGACATTCCTTACAACCTGAATTACTCCATGATTCTTAAACAGTGGAGAAATGCTGTTGGTCTACTGGATGGCACACGTACCCACAGTGGACATCAAAAAAACTATGCTGAGCTGCAAAATAATCTTCACAATGCCAGAAAAGGCACATAAACATTAACCTCAAATTCTCATATTCCCTGTAGCTACCTGTCACTCCAGTAGCTACAGGAGCAGAAATGTCTGCAATGGTCCTTAAGTTTTATGTCTAATGGTCAGAAATGTTGATGCTTGTTTGATGATGCATGAAGTCAATATAATCACAGTTTCCTTTTAAAAAACACTCACACAAGTTAAGAGAATTAAGGTTGCAAACCATCACCTAAAAATTAGTGAAAAAAGGACTTGAATTATAATAGTCTTCAAAATATTTGAACACATTTCACGTAAGCACTGTAGAGAATAGAATACTCTACAGTTTTAGTGTTATCAGATGACTAGATCAAACTCTAGATTTCCTACCTTATAAAAAAATTATCAATTAGCTAAACATTTAAGATATGGCTAGGACTTGAATTGTGGTTTTGATAAAAGTCAGCAAGAGCAAAAGAAAAAAAAAATTTAGCGTTCTCTTAAGAGTCTATCAAGCAAGCGACTCTTCTTCAGCCTCTCCAGCATTCCAAGAAAGATGGAACATGGAAAAGCTGAAGCAGGCTATCCTTCTATGGTGGAAAGGACACAGAAAATGGAATGCAAAAAAAGGTGAAATTGCAAAATGTCTTAACATTTACTGGAAGGAACTTGCACATTATGCTTGGTTTCACTTGCATGATTCAGGAATAACTCCTAAGTCTAATGCAAACCTGAAAAAACCAAGCCTCTAAGTTTCAGTTATTCAACAAGCTAGTTGGACAAGAACACCTAAACGCATACTCTAAGACCTTATGCTTATCTACAAAATGTTATTTACTGCAACAATAGCATTGACTGGAGATGGAGAAAGAACGCATTTTCTTTCAGTTTATTATACTATTTCAGTTCAATATTTGAAAATTTTGATTTAAAAAGCTCTTTGAAATTGGAGAAGGAAAACCATTCTTCTTGTTCTAAGCTCAAAAAAAAAGGGGGGGAAGGAGGGGGAAGAGAATGAAGCCTTCTAATACTGAAGGATAGAGCAGCTTGATAATTCAACAGATTCTCTCCCAGTGACAGTTCTAATTCAGAAGCATTTTATCCACTTCCTGTATTTTAGAAGCACTCTTTTCAATATCATGACCATCCTGTAATACTCCAATTTCAGTAATTTTCTCTCCTCCCTCTTCTTTCTGATATTAGTTCTATTTTGCTTCACAGCACAAATGTTACAATTATCCTGATAATGGCTGTCAAATAAAGATGAAATCCTAAATCAAGGGATAACAAGCATCTGTGCTTCAAGTTAATTATATCATATAGAATCCCCCAGTTCTTACACTTTTCCCTATGTATCTGCTCTTACTCACTGGCTGAGACACTACTGAGCTTGACTCCTACTGCAGTCTTACATATGAATAAGATTATAGCACAGACTAAGATAATACAGCTATGTTACCTGTCATTTGGACTGAACTCAATATACATCCATGCACAGAGGCCTTCAAACCTGAACAGCAATTAGCATGGAACAATTTCTCAAGCCATTCACCACTTCTGTAGTGGTTTTCCATCATCTGGATCAGACAGTAAGCCACAACACTTAAAACCTTATTGAAGGGTACTTGTAAAGGAACACTACAGATTACATATAACAGCTAGAATTCATAGAAAAACAACAGGTACAAGCTACAAAGAACATTAGGAGAATACCAAGCACATTTATTTCCTCCTTCAAACTATGGGAATAAACTTTCTTCTGTACAAGCCTCCACTACTGCTGAGAAGAGCACTGGGGAATATTTAGAGAGATGCATTCAACTTCCCTCCCCATTTTAATAACTGTAGCATTTCACATGGCTGTACCAATGATCTCCCTACATGGAGTGTTTTCACTACAGCAAAGGAAAGTGAAACCAGTGAAGTCAGTGTCACCTGCTGTTTTCAATACTAAGCAGTTGAAAGCATCACCAGCAGCATTATTTCCAATACCCTTACTGATGAATTTTCTCTGCAGGAAGTTGTTTGTTTTTTTTTTTTAATAGACAAGTTTACTGTGCGTACGTGTAATGCACCAGACAACCATAACTCATAGCAGGTTTAATGTTTTTAAATTAATGGGTTTTAAATGCAGACTTTATTTTCCTTTTCATCAAAATTAAACAGCAGTTTCATGTTTGTATGTCTCTATGTTCTGGATCTACAAACCCGAGCTATTTATACTGAGTCTTCAGGTGCCACTGTGCAGCGGTTGTATCTTGTTTGCACACGTGCCTGCCTGCATGTGTAAAGCTGCAGATAAGAACAGCCTTCTCCATTTGCACTTTCTTTTGCCCTCTGGTGGCTTTGTATGTCCCTACATGTAATGGAAGTGCAGAACCTGTATTTACAGGAGTTGAAAAACACATTTGCACTGGAAAAATAAATTGGTTTCCACATATATTTCAATGGATTTAAGAAATTGAATACTTAAGAGAAGCAGGGGCAAGCGCAAACACAGAAGACAACAGCAACGTAGAAAATTATTTTTAAAGTACTTAATTTCAAAATAGTCTGGGAAAGGTTTTTAAACCAACTTTAAGGGTGCTGCTTTCATTAGTCAGTCACTTTACAGATAGAATCTATTTTTGTTGCAGTGATAACAACCTGACTTAAAAAAAATCTCATTATTGTTACACCTGATAGAGATTTTGCTTTTAAATTTCATTTTCCCTCTTCCTAGTGAGAGAAATTCATCTAGCCTTATCCCATGGACTTAAAACAAGGATTTATCTGAAACGCTAAAGTTAAAAACAAAAGAGGCATTCCACCGTGAGCTCCCCAGATAGTGTTATTAGTGTCACAGTATCAACTCCTAGTCTTACAGGAGTTGACACTTTCAGATAATTCCATGCCATGCCAAAGGCGGGAACAACTGAAGGACTCCAGAAAACTTGGTGGCCAAAAAAGTGACAGATGAGCTTCTCTGTATACAAAAGTTAGTTAATGCATTGTAGAGAAAAATAATTTAAGCCATCCTGACATGATACTGCACTCAGAACTGGTAGTTACAACTCAGAAAAAAGTTCTTTGTGTCAAGACTGACAGTTCTCTGAACCTAATGTGCAGCAGTAGCTATGGAAGCCAGCAAAACATCAGGCATCCGTACAAAGGGCACTGAGAATAAAATAGAAAGCATTGTTTCACAGCCCCATAAAAACTTGGTAATGCCCATATATCTCAAAAGGAGAATGCAATTCTAGTGTTTGCATCTAAAGAAGGGCATAGCAGATTTGGAGAAGGGCAACGTAAACGAAGATGGTAGAAAAACTGTCTTATTAGATGTTCAACAGGTTAGAACTATTTCATTTAGAAGGAAAACACCTTGGGAAGAACATGACCCAAGTTTACAGAAACAGAAAAGCAGTGGCAAGGTGAAAGAATTGCTATTACAGGCCAAATCTTGCAATCTTAGAACTAAGTGGCACTCACTGAAATAGTACAAGGTAAGTTTAAAATTAAAGGGTGGGGACTTTGGCCAGTGAGTAGCTGACTGAAAATTGATGTTAAAAAAGTTTGTGGCAGAAGGCAGTCCCAGCTGGTTCAAAAAGGGATTAGAGACCTATCTATAAACCTGTCTATGCTGTTCTACATAGGATCTCCTGTTGCTGCTGTAGGAGTCATGATACTGGTATAGATGAACCAGTCATTGGTCTGATCAACAGGTTGGCACTATTCCATTTGGAAGGAAAAGGTAAAGATAGTTCTTATATACTTACCTCTCACAGAAACAGCAGCATGAAGGTAAAATGCCTTGCTGCATCTCACCCATCCACTCCATACCAAAAATAGTTCACACTAACAAACAAGATCGTTGTGTCATTCCTTTTTTTTCCCCCCACCTCTGTAGGTTTTCCACTAGAACTGATAGTTATGTCCAAGAAAATTTTTAATTCTGTATAGGTGAAGGTTACCCTGATAATCAATCAGGATAACTAGGCTCCCTTTTCTCCTGATCTACTTTGGAGATAAATAGGAATGGTATCTCAGCAGCTCTTCCTCTGTTTTCCTCAACCCCCAAAGCAGAAATGGACAGGAAGTCATACTAGGGTTTGTGATAACCAATTCTTAAGCAAGCCATATTTCAAAACAAAAGGAAGGCACAGACAAGGAATGAAACACACACAGATTAATTTGCAGCACTGAAGACACTCTTACTTTTCCCAACAGTTCAAGTAATCTTATTAGTACATTCAGGTGAACTGCAAATAATCCTGTTATGGAGGAACGTGAGATGGAGAACATACTGTGCTCTGTAAACTGCAAATTTTTATGGAAAAGTGTACTGTATTTAAAATTCCTCCAAGTTTTTCTTAGCCATTGAAGCTAAGTAGCTGCCCAATAAAATGAAAGTCTGAAAACAGACTGATCAATAGCCCTCCCTTCATCAGCACACACATCCTGGGATGCCAGTTTCCCTGTTCACTAGGACAAGATGATCTGATTTGAAAGGGGAAAATGTTGAAAGGATATGAGCAAAAAATAGCATTTGGTTTGCTTGCTTTTATGAAGGGAATGGAAGAAAAAATGACCACCCTCTTTTTCCCTTTCAAACTTTTTGCATTTATAAATATACAACAGAGACCTTCACTGATAGCTGGTTTAGATTTTAAACAGCTCTGCAATTGATAGACTGCAGTCATGTTTCCCTCTTTTTAAAGAAATCTCTAGTGTCATTAGCAACAAATATGAATCAGAACAGGTACAACAGCATATACTGATGCCATCAGTACAAGAGATGCTTATTAATTTGACAAGTCTGCCTAAGAATCAAGTTAAACTATTTAAATGCTCATTTTGCCTTCACCTCGTGGTGCATTTCTGGCAGCAGTTAAGAGTCATCAGATATCAATGGGCTTTTAAACATTTTAGGGCTCATTTTCCTGCTAATACTTTTCTTTACACATTGTTTAAGTATTTCCTTCATGAACTACTACAGAAGATACCCAAAGAACAAGGTGACAAGTATTCTTCCTAATGTTTTTAAGATCTGTGACTGCCAGCTTACAAAAAATAATAATAAATCTATCAAGAATACACATTCACATTTTTCTTTTTGACTTTGCATTTCCTTGTGTAGTTGTACATAACATGTCTTTCATCCTTTGTTCCCACAGGAATTTTTAAGAGAAATAACCAATGACCATTCTTCTCCAAGCAGCACAGGATATAGCATTCTATGAAAAACTGCCCTCCTTCAAAATAGCTGTCATTTTTTAATTGTACTTGATGAGACTAAAGTCACACATTTCAAGGATGACAGAAGTACCAGAGAGCATGTGACATGTTGCTCCTTTGCTCAGGACTGCCTATGGTCTCAATGTCATCAAGAAAAAGAAATGTCAGCTGTTTAAAAAAAAAACAAAAAACCAAAAAACCAAAACACTTTCTCTCGAAGTTCTGCTAAATATCATTCAATGATGAAAAGCACAGGTAAAATAATCACAAGCAACTCCTAAAACAATTCTTCAGTATATTCTATATAATTTATTGACATTATTTAAAGAGTTTGAATTATTCCTTTCTAATTAGTCAAAGCATGAACATTTGTTAAACCTCAGATTACCTGAAACCTTTCTATAAACTCAGAAATTACCATGCTGGCAAAGAGCTCTGGTCCACGGTCTAATTCAGAATTTAGTATCTGAAAACAGCTAGAAAAGAGTACCATCTTCAGAAGCAAAAGCTAGGATAAATTAGACAGTTATCATCATTAGACACATATTTTGCCTCAATGAACTTGTGCACCTAATACCCAGCAGTTAAACATTCACTTCAAATTGAGAAGTGTGAAGTTTTCTCTAATTCATCAGCATTCTTTAAGACATACCTGCACAATACCTAGCAATCCTAATTACAACACGACCACCTCATAGCACTAGACACTGTATAAAAGCTATACAAAAAGGATAACTGTTCCAAAACTCTGTTCTTCTCTAGAAGGACCAAATTATCTCCAAAATTATTTCTCTCAATTTTGTGGAATAAGCTGCACAACAGAACCATCATACCGAGATAAGCAGAACAGAAATTCTTGACCATAGCTTCCTACCTTAATTTATTTCATATATGTCTTAATCATGTCTTTTGTCTAATTTCTGAAGTACTTGCATGTTTCCCTGCACTACATTCTCCAAAACAAACAATCTGTGTATTTTATAACAATCTGCAATGGAGAACCATGACAGATATTTTATTTTTTGGCAACTCAATAAAGTCAGGTACAGTTCTCCAGCCCTGAGGCCAGCTAACATAGTTAAGCTCAAAATTTTTTCAGGGTAAGCTGAAGGAAGGAGGCCGCACTCCAAATACTCATGATGTTCTTGGACTACCTCTGAGCACCATTGCCTGAAAGTGCTAGGTGGCCCACACCAAAACTGCTCAGGGAACATCCTGAGTCTAACAGCACGCACTACTGCAAGTCAGTCCCTAGGTCAATGCCATGGCCCTGTCCAAGTTACTGGAATACATATATAACCGTAAAATATTAGTCTAATATCCTGAAATGATTTATTTTACTCTATGGGTTATAATTTCCAGCAAAAAATATCATTATAGCAATACTGATGCAAAAAACCAAGAGCAGCCAGCTGTCCAATAGCAAAACCTGATTATTCAATATTAAGTTGGGGGGGGGGGGGGTTTGTTTGTTTGTTTGTTTAGAGTCAGCAGGTTTTATACCTCACAAGCTAGCAGGTAAGAGTTGTTTTCTTCTTAAATACTCACACACACACTCTCCACACCTGCTCCCATGCTGCTTGACATCATTAAAGTGAATAATTCCAAACATCAGACTTCAATGCTGTTATTTTTTGTGGCCCATTATGTCACATTCTAATTTTCAAGTTTTCAATTACATAAAGGTACTCTTGTGGCTGTGAAAATACCCTTGCAACTCAATTCACAACTGCATAAACTATCAGCATAAACATTTTGTTTAGTTTGCTAGCACTGTTTGAAACAGTAAAAAAGAGAAATGAAGTCTTCAGACCGCTGTTCATCTTACAGCAGCATCAAAACTAAAAGTTAGACTCAACGATTTAAGAATCGACAAATTATTTCATTGAGCGTTTCAGTAAATGGCATGGAAAGGAAGAAGAACATAAGGCCTCAGGAAAATAGGGGGAGTTGCCACAGATGAAGAAAGAAAATGCAAAATAGAAAGCACTAATCAAAAAACTGAGCAGGCAGACATTTAGTCACAATAATAGATTTTTCTACTGACAGACACTAAATGGTACAGAAAACACCTACAAAATGCTAACACTTAAGGGCCGTATCTTACCCCTTTAACATTTCTACAGTCTTACACAGAACTGATTGCCCAAAGGCTACGTACCACCTCACACCTTGTTGCTTACTCACGCATAGTTGCAGTCATATGCTTGTCCTTTAAGTGACATACCCCTTATTTGTTGTTGAGATCTCCTTCCTTCAGGATCTCCTTATTTCTCCAGTTATACTACTTCCTTCATTTCTTCACTTTGTCTTTCAGTAAACATTTCCCCATCAGATCTGTGACAGTTAACAGTGCATTGGCATTGCCTATGATTATGCTCTTGAGATTGGGTCATTTACTTTTGCCCCCCACCCCCAAGCATTTCCTTCACCTGCAAGCAGGAGATACGCTGAAGTAGCTGCTTACAATCACTCCCTGAAAACTCACCTTTACAGTAATGGAGATAGCTACCTAGATCCAATTAGAGGTTCAGCAGGCAAACTGTATTTTCCACCAATGCAGAATTTTTAGTCTGGATTATTTCTCTATTTCCACTCTTCTATCTCCCCATCACTTCATGTAAACCCACCGGTTTGCTTTACCCCTTGACTTCTCAAACAATTTTACCATCTCTTCTAAGCATCTGTACATCTACCAGAACATAGTAACTACCCAAGTAGCTAGCCATGAGATAGTATCAAAATTTAAACAAACCACTAGTTCCTCACTGATATTCTGAATAGATTCATCGGTATCTCAGAGCAATGTATAATTCTGAGGTTTTATTCTACCTTATAGGATATAATGAAAGTTATATTCAGGTTCTGCAAAGAATAAAGTAGAAACTATTGGATTAAGGCTTCCCTTTATATTTATAAAAAATTATTTTAGAATGATAGTTTTCCCCAAACACATCATCACGAGCATTCACCCTCTTTACTGAATATTCTGAATATTCTGCTGTGCAGAGACCAGACACAAGTCATTCAGAAAGAAGCCATCCATTGCTGGTAAAGTGGCATGGCTGCAAAACTCTTCACATGGCCTACAAAAAAATCCCTCTGCATTCTCTATTCCTTTAATAATGTAGCTGAAATTTACTTTATAAGTCCTTAGGAAATAGTCCGTCTCCATTTTAGCAGTATTCTAAAATAGCAGGTGAGAGAAAGGAAGGGATGTATAAACAAGAGAGCAGATTAAAATGAAGTTCTATAAGAAACAAAGCATAGCAAGACACACTCACACTCAAAAACCACATACAACCTGTACCTACCAATGCACATCCACCTAACTGGTAAATTTTTCAAATACCCAATGACAGTGTATTATAAACTGGACTGACAAAGAGGGCATCATTCAGAAATCAACATATTTTCAAGTATTCCCCAACTTGATCTTAACCCAGGGCTCCCACTTTTTTCAGCCAACCCCAGAGCCGAGGCTTCCATCACCTACTTTACAAAAGAATACAAAAGTGGTATTAGACATGTTCCAGTCTGTTGTCTGTTGGTATTTCTTCCTGCCTCGGAACACTATTAAAAGTCCATTCAAATGGCTTTCCAATTTCCGCTCCTGTAGCCTGAAACTTCAGCAATACTGAGACTGTATAGGGATCGTATTCCAGTGGGGTCTAGGGCTTTGTCAGGTTTTCATTGTTCTAGTTCCCAAGTGACTCCACTCTAGCACGATCTACAAGGTTTTGGCATTTCACCTCATCACAATGAAAAATTTATGCTAGCATAGGCTAGAATGCACTTTTGTGTAGTGAAGCAAGGCTTCTTTCAAACTCTTAGCAATATGCATGTAAAATTATTTTCCCCTCAGCAGGTGAATAGACGTCTTGGATGGCTACCAACTTCTTGCAAATTTGAAGACTAATTTATCCTCATTTTTAAACTTCTTATTATATTTAGTGTACCATTATTCTCACTGGTTTATATCATTATTTGGAGGGTACAGTCTTGACCCTCACCCCACCCCATCATTATTCTTTTCTGATATTTAAAAGTGCATTTCTACTAAGATACTATAATGTCCTTAATTACTTTGTCACCTTTCTTATTCACTTTTTAAGTGTCACTCCTGTCACATTTTAGTTAAAAGAAAGTAAAAAGCGAATAGCCAACTGACTATAGCTAGTCAGAATAGCAAAAAAGAAGCAAGGTGTAAAGTTCCTAGAATTGTTCTGACAGGGATTTTCCACTAAATACAGCATCCTCCATTTCAAATCTGGACCCCTGTGAAGCAAATTATTTGATTTCTGCTTTGTTGAATATAACTAAGATATCAATAAATATTAAAGGCAAATAAGCACGTGTAAATTTTCAGAGATTAAGCATTAACCAATTAAAATGCAACTGCAGTACTCCAGCTTATTGCCACTTTTATCATCACCCAAAACCCTCTGTACATTGTACCCTTTTCTCAACAATCCATCCTTTTAGCTTTTTTTAGAACCTAATCTATATCATACTGAATTTTAACAATCTAATTTAACTTCTAAAGCTAGAAGACTACGAAACTAATTTTTCCCCTTAATTTTTACCTATTTTAAAGCTGTCAGTAGCAATCTTATCCTGTTCAAGAAAAAAACCCCACCCGCTATTTTAATACACTTGACTTGCCGCAGTAAAGGGGAAAAATAATGCATCAATACGTCACAAAACTGACTAACAGTGCATAAGTTCATCTAGATATCTCAAGTATAAATTTTACAAAGCCTTCTTCCCCCGTCCCCAAAATATTCAGATTTTAATCCTTCTTTTCCCTCTTATACCTAGCGTCTTCACGCCTAGCTTCTTCATGTATTTATGCACTCTTCTCCCTTCAGTTAGGGAATCTGGGATAAAATACAGCATTCCTAATTCTTACAGTGCTCACAATACCAAATAGCTGCCAAACACATTTGCAGAAGGAAAAAAAAAAAAAAAAAAGTTACTTCTCAGTGTAATGACTGCCTAAAATAGGTAGCTCATGTCAGGGATTTTTATTTCTTTATTTTAAACCATGGATCTGAAGGATCCAATTATGTTTCTAAAACGTAGGAAAGCCACTAGGTTCACAGATTGCTACGCTGATATCTCCCCCGCCACAACCATAAAGTTTGTTTAAAAACCCTAGGAAATAATTTATTTATTAAAATAGAGGTGCAAAATTAACCTTACAAAACATTATCTGTTACCAAATCGGTTTTAGTGTTTTATCAAAAAACATTCAGTGTTTTATCATGCTTTGGCTATATCTGGACTATCATTTGAACATGAGAAAAGCAATTTTTTAACAGCAAAGGTGGCAAATGACAAGAAGCAGAAAGACAACATCACCTCTGATCAACTACTAGATCTACTGAATACACATCTTGCCCATTAGCAATGCGAGTTACACAGGAATGGTCTTAATACATTTCTAGCATACAATATTGCCGAGTACGTTAGAAATGTATAATATAGGCAAGTACTATGCCTTCAGCATAGTAGATTTCTGATCTTTGCTGAAAGTTAGGCAAGATTACACATTACTAGTAAGCCTATCACTTGATAATAAAATCATCTTCCTATAACATCAGTAGTAATAGTATAAAATTCCCTAAGTGATATATCCATCATTGGTGGGACCGGAGGGACCACTATAATCAAGACAGGAACTGAGTAGAATAAGTTTTCCCTTTGCAATTACATGACTTTCCTAAATTGGTGTTTCTAATGTGCGTGTAGCACTTAAAAACAATCCAGTAGACAACAAGGAAATTAATTTTCACTGACATGGAAGCCTAACTATTATGACTCATGAGCACATGACTTTGCTCTTCAGTAGGTGTACCAATAATAATAATAATAATAATAACAATGTACATTTGAAGTTGTACCTCCTTATGCCTCTTTCACTTATATGAGTCAAGGACAAGTAAAAAGATTTCACTTATCCATGAAGCAGGGGAAAAAAAAATAATTTGTAAATCCCCTAGCGAGTGACAGGGACACATTGTTTCTACATTAGCATCATTCCTTTTGAAGAAGGCTTCCTACCTGTATGATTCAGGGGAAAAAAAACAAAACAAAACAAAACAAACCCAAAAAACTTCATAACAATGACTTTGGAAACAGATGCTATGTATATATATATTGGGGGGGGGGGGGGGGGACTGACACCAAAAAACATACATACATATACACATGCATGGAAAAAAAGCTTCAGATCTGTAAAATCCCACACAATCATGCTTGGAAGTAGCTAAAGTGCCCTCTTTGAAGGAAAACAAAATAAACACAAAAAACCCAAAACAAACCAAAAAACCCAAACATAGGAACTTCCCCATCCGAGAAGATCTTTCAACGTTTGATTAACAGCCTTGTTACATCAATTCAAGGCCTCTCTCAACCAGAACAGCAAAAACTTTCAAACATTATTGCATCAGCATCCTTCTCAAACACACAGAGGGCTTATAACTTTCCATTTGAGTCTTGACGCCACAAATAACCTATCGTTACCAGCTGAATAAGAGTATCAGTTTCCCTCATGCAATTCTTAGCACTCAGCAGAAATTAACAAAAAGCTTTGTGTATTATAATTATTTTGCTAAATTTAATCCTTACAAGAGAAAAGAGAAGCAAATAACATCAGATCCCTTGTATTTCAAAACATACAGCAAGACTGCTAGCGTTATCTTTGACTTTGAGGCAGTAGTTTTAACTGTCAAGTAGATAATAAAGTAAAAAAAGTGTCTAAACGTCTCAATAATATTACAGGGGATGATAACAACTGGATACTGAGGAAAGATTTTTCACTACATTTTAAAAATATGGTATGATTAAAAAAAGGAAGAGTAGCTAAGTTATAGGGAAAGTATGTTTAAAAAGAAATCTTTTATCTTGCGTAAGTCAGCTCTAGAAAAAGAATTAATCTATGGTTTGAAGAACAGCAAGTCCAGATGACTGAAACACTAAAGCAAATTATTCAGGAATCAATATTTTTCTGTATCGCTAGCTGCAAAATGCTTTTAAAAAGTTAATCAAGACCAAAAAAGCTCTCTTCAAAGTAGGTACACAGTATTACTCTTTCAGTTCAACCACTATTATATTCCCCAAACTTCCTATATTAAAGGCATACTTCTCCTAGACACAAAACAAAGAACAGGAGAGCTGTGAAAAAAGTGCTCTTCTGTTTGCACCTACTACATGTTTTTTCATAAAGTAACATAAGACCTTATTCATCCCTTGGTTATGCTAACTATAAGTGTAAGAAAGTGAAAGAAAACTCAGTATCTCTCCCAATATAAAAGAGGAAATTTCAAAGTCTTTTCATGAGTGCTTCACCCTATTCCATTAGCTTACTTCAGTGAGTTATGAAATGCAAAATGCACATGATTCCACTTTTCTTCAGTGCCACATTTCACCACTTATTTAAGCAACTTCAAAAAATAGCTATTACTAATGGACACACACCACTTTTCTTTGCTCTCCAAGTTTCAAAAACAGTCAAGATTTGCCAGTAGTATTGGGTTCAGATGCAGAGATGGTCACAATACGTATGACTGTTCCTGACAGCATCATCTCATTTGACTGGTACTTCAATGAGGAAAACAGTTAAGAGTCTTTTTAAAATAACAAAACAAATGCAATACAAAAAAAAAAAAACATTTTAAAAGTTTCCATTGCTTAATTTTCTGCAGAAAGTTTATGGCTGATGATTCTAAATGAAGATACATGAAGTAAAACAATAAACCCTCATGTTCAGAAACTAGGTAAACTAAATCCAGAACACAAGCTAGAATAGAAAACATACATATGAATTAATAGGTCCAATAATGGAAATCAGAAAACTCACAGATATTTAGAGTGTTTGGATAGAAGCTCAATTCTAGCAATCTCAGTAAGCTCTCTCCGAAAGAGAATTTTCAATTAATATGCATATTGCTGTAAGGAATTGTTATAAAGAACTTAAATATAGGCCTTCTTGAGAAAAAAGTATAAAACTATTTGTTTTCGCCATACTTTCTAGAGCAATACTTGAGCTCAAGAATAGACACAAATTGAAAAAATGAAGACTGGTTAACATTAAATGGTACGTTACATACATGAAATATTGGACTTGATAAGCTATCTTGTACCATCTTGCTGTTCAGTTATGTACTGAAAAAGAGGTACAGAAATTCTTTAAAATGTTTCACACTATTCCGTGCAGCACAATATTCTTTAAGAAAATAAAAATGCAATCAACTCAGAAAGGCTAGAGAAAGAAACTTAGAAACTTGCTTTGGTTTTCTTTAAAGGAGACTTCTGACAACTTTCTCAGATTCTCCCCTGAAACTAGCCAGAAAATTACTAAGACTACTTTAGAATTTCAGGCCCGATTACTGCTTTCTCATTTTTTCCATGGATCACTGGCAAGGTGAGAAAGTTATGTTCACCAAGTCAACCAGAGAGTAAAAAGTAGTCAAAAACCAGGCCAATACGATTTCAGTGCTCTCTTAGTCAAAATTTAGAAAACCGAAAAAGCTCTTTATTACTCTACTTATCTTCTATAATTGTCTTCAAAAGATTCACATAAGATTTGTGAAAGAAATTCAAATTTTAGCACTTTTATTTCAATCCAAAAGAACCAGAAGAAGCAAGCAGTCCTGGAACCTTCTCTCCAACATAGCCACCAGGTGAGCAGCAGGAATTCACATCTCCACAACCATCCACAGATGCACAGAGCCTGAAACTCACTACATTTTTCTTATATTCTTGGACCATATTTCCATAGAAGAATAGACTAATATTTACTAGAAGAAATAGTATTTATTCCAACTGACAGCACAGATTTCTTGCTTGTCAGAGAGAAAGAGTACTCCCTTCCCCAAGTGATGCAAGTGGATTTTTCAAGCCTCATGACAGAAAATCTTCACACCTGCCTCATCTAGGAAATGCACAGAGATCCTTAATCTCAACAGCTGTGCACTTAGTGCTAGCTTACACATGGAGCATTCCTACTGTTTCTGATGAGATATTTATATAAGAATTTATAGTTCTCTGTGGGCATATCTGCATTTAACATATGACAAATAACATTATATACAAACTTCACTTGCAATTTTAAAATAGAGCTTGATGCTGGTTGGCATGATGCTGTTTTGAAAGACATTTACTGCCACTTTCAAAAGCAAACATATAAAACAATAAAAAGAATGACATCTAAAATACCAGGAATATATTTTATTTGCCATGCTTTGCATTAATCAGGCAAGCAATACTTTTATTTTGCTGCTTTTCTTGATTTGAATGCAGAAGTAGACTTCTAACCAAGATGACCTAAGAATATGAGACAAATGATGTATAGGTAATGGTACAGCAGATTTTCTGGAAAATGCCTGTGTTGATAATTTCGATTTAAAGTGTTTACACATAGCTAGATGTTCAATCTTTGAACATTCAAAAATATCAAAACACTTAAACAAGTTTAACACAGTTAGAAAGGACTTACTTTTATTGTAGCAGGTTGCTAGTACACCTTTATCTGCAGGACTGGTACTAATGTGCCAAATTTCACCCACTTGATGAAGGAGAACGTTTTTGTTTATAATGTTATTTTCATCATCAAAATCTATGATGTGAATCTGCAAATACAATAAAAGAGAACATTAGGGTTTCAAATGTTTTCCTGTGGGTCTTAATTATGCACGATGACTGCACAGAAGAATTTAATGAGAATTTTATAACAGATATCTACTTTAATTAATTGTTATACTAACAATTTAGTATATCATTGATTTCATGCAGGATATACTTTTCTAGAAAAACACAAGCAATTTCCCTGTTTTGAGGAAATACCATATTTATTCTTCTCGATTTTGCAACTTAAAGCTTGAAGGTGATTTTTCATTTTATGGCTAATAGTAAATAAGCCACTTGTATTGCAGTTCAACACTTCTTATAGCAATAAACAGAAATAACAACATTACAATCCTTAGTCTAAATGTTTGCACCAATTCTGTATCCAAATCATCTAATTCACACATCCTACAAAGAAAGAAGGGGAGAAAGGGAAGGGACTCTCATTTGAAGCAAATACTGTAACTCAGCAAGAAACATTTTGAGAGTTCACTTCAGCAATCACATATCTGTGGCAATATATAAATCTGTAATACTTTTTATACTATATAGAACAATAAAATGTTGAACGGAAAGATGAAGAAAACCAGTAACATTTAAATACCTAGACATGATTTTTTTAAAAGACATACAGCTAAGTTTGCTTTTTGTGATTTCCATTTTTGTTTGTCATGGAGTTTTTGTTGGGGGGGGGGGGGATGTTTTTAAATAGGTCTATGTTACTCTCATTTTTCCTTCTTAGTTAGTTGTTTTTCTGTAGTTACCTCAGAAATACAAGGAATTGAGAAAGATACTAGCCTGGCACAACATACACAAGTGACTACTCATGGGACTAACTACACTGAGCTCAAGAGCGAACAAATAAATTCTAGAAGACTCAACATTTTTAGAAAACTGTATCCTCATTAAAAATTCATTAGCAAAGTTGGGTGAACAATGAAGAGGAAAAAAAACAAGAGACATTCTATCATAATGTGTATTGGGTTTGTGTGGCAAGGTTTTGGTAGCAGGGGGACTACAGAGGTGGCTTCTGCTGGAAGTTTCCCCCATGTCCGACAGAGCCAATACCAGCCGGCTCCAAGTCAGACCCGCTGCTGGCCAAGGTCGAGCCCATCAGTGACGGTGGTAGCGCCTCTGGGATAACATTTGGGGCGGGGAGGTGGGGGGGGGGGGGGGTGGAACGCACAAAGGCAACTGCAGCCAAATAGAGGAGTGAGAATATGAGAGAAACAACCCCGCAGACCCCCAGGTCAGTGCAGAAGGAGGAGGATGAAGTGCTCCAGGCGCTGGAGCAGAGATTCCCCTGCAGCCCGTGGGGAAGACCATGGTGAGGCAGGCTGTCCCCCTGCAGCCCAGGGAGGTCCACGGCGGAGCAGATCTCCACCTGCAGCCCGGGGAGGACCCCACGCCAGAGCAGGTGGGTTCCCGAAGGAGGCTGTGACCCCGTGGGAAGCCCGCGCTGGAGCAGGCTCCTGGCAGGACCTGCGGGTCTGTGGAGAGAGGAGCCCACGCTGGAGCAGGTTTTCTGGCAGGACTGGTGACCCCGTGGGGGACCCACGCTGGAGCAGTCTGTGCCTGAAGGACTGCAGCCCGGGGAGGGACCCTCACTGGAGCAGTTTGTGAAGAACTGCAGCCATTGGGAAGGACTCCTGTTGGAGAAATTTGTGGAGGACCATCTCTCATGGGAGGGACGCCATGCTGGAGCAGGGGACAAGTGAGGAGTCCTCCCCCTGAGGAGGAAGGAGCGGCAGAGACAAGGTGTGATGAACTGACCGTAAACCCCATTCCCCGTCCCCCTGCGCTGCCGGGGGGAGGAAGGACAGAAAACCGGGAGTGGGGTTGAGCCGGGAAGGAGGGAGGGGTGGGGGAAAGGTGTTCTAAATTTTGGTTTTATTTCTCATTACCCTACTCTTGACTTTTGATTGGTAATAAATGAAACCAATTTCCCCAGTGGAATCTGTTTTGCCGGTGACAGTAATTGGTGAGTGATCTCTCCCTGTCCTTATCTCGACCCAGAAGCTTTTTGTTATATTTTCTCTCCCCTCTCCAGCTGAGGGAGGGGGAGTAATAGAGCAGCTTTGGTGGGCACCTGGCATCTAGCCAGGGTCAACCTACCACATAGTGACTGAATTAAGTCTACTGAATTAACTACTGAATCACTGCAAAAATCTTAGCTACACAGTATTACAGAAAATTTTCTTAAAATACAGAAGCTGCTAAATAGGTCTCAATTTAGTCTAAACTGGGAATATTACACACTGTTTTTTTTTTAAATGGCTGAGTTTACATGTTACCTTTTTCTTTCTCGTCCAAACACTGTCATCAGCAACTGGTCTTTCAAACATAATGTAGACCCTCATCATCTGTATTGTTCTTCCATTCTGTCATCCAAGACATACAAGCAGCTCTGCAGCTGATTAGCAAGTTGCCTTTTCAGACTTCATTTGTTCCCCTGAACCTAGAAGTCTACGCAGGAATCAGGACACTATCCATCCACCCCAACAACTGCATATCCATCTTCCTGTCCAACTTAGAGTGACCTTGCTGCCTTTCAAAACTCTCCAGAGTAACATCACTTAGACTTATCTATCGTTTCACTTTATTTTGGCTTTCCGTACATCCCCTCTCTCATCTATTCCCTGTATCCCAATTCAAGAGCTTCCATCTATACAGAAAGCTCTTGCTCACTTCATCATTAAAGACCAGTTTAACCTCATCCCCTTTTTTTTGTTGTTTTTTTTAAATAAAAATTGAAAGACATCATCTGTTCAGCCTCTATGCTGCTCTTATCAGATAAATTTTGATGTTCTGAATAAACTTAGAACTCAAACTGTTTACAAGTCAAACAGCTACTTTACAAGCACAGAATTGGAAGGTAAAGAACAGCAACGTATTCACAACTATAAGGTAAAACATTTTCAACAGACTCATGGCAAGAAGAGTAACTCCTGTTATTTTTACACAGCAAAATAATTGGCTTTACTATAACAGAGAGAAAGGGATTTCTCAGTTTACTGAATCAGGTATTTAGCAGCAAAACAGTGGAAAATATGTGAAGATCTGTTGTAGTTTAAAAATTAAAAGTTATTTTAGTTTCCCATGTAAGGCACAATCAGATTTGCCAAATGTGCTATCTAAAAAAAAAAAAAAAAAAAAAAAAAAAAAACCACCACCACCACCAAACAAAAAAAAAAAAAACAACCCCCCAAAAAAAACAAAAAACAAAGCAGGGAGAGGAACCTTCCATTGGAGTCACTGGAGTCTCCTTTGACAGCTCAACCCAAGTCCCTGAAGGTGAAACACAATCCCATTTACTACAGTCACACACATTCTCTACCCACATTAACCAAGTTAAGAGGGTCACTCAGCACATAAGCTAAGGGAGTGCTCTTTACCCCAGCTGAAGCCCTTTGAAGGCACAGATAACCAATTTCTCCTCTGCTGTTATGTTTCTGCTTCAGCTGACATCATGGATAGCTGGAAACTGCTGAAATACACAGTTAACTGATTAAAGGTCCAGACTGAGACTTTTAGGAAATATGAAATTTAATTCTTATGCACAGGTATTGTTTATAACCTTGAGTTGAAAAACGACATCTTTCACAGCTATGCCAAACAACACAGTCTACCAGAAAAAGTTGATCAGCTTAACAGAAAAAGTTCCCCCAGTGTTTTTCTGCTAAGGATCTTCTTAATCATGTTGATTTGAATACACGATAAATTATATTTATCATATGGAATACTGACTTCACTAAATACTAAAACAAGAGAATTTTTATAGAAAATATACTAATACCAAATACTGTACCAGTGTGATGCCATGAAGACAAATATTTCCAGAAAGAAATATTTACCTATAATAACTGTCTGACAGAACTGGACAAATTTCAGTTCTGCAGGGTATTATCCTCCAGCTCTTGAATCATGATCTTTCTAACTTTTCCTGATGAAGTGTAGAAATGAGCTTTACCATGGATTAGTTATGCAGCCTATGGACACCATAGATGAAGATATAGAGAACTGTAAGTAAGCTAAGTCCACGCAGAACTTTCTCAACATGAATGTACTGTAATGGTTAATGATATGTGTACTCATAACACTTGTGGAACACGATCCTTGTGGGAAACACCTCCTAGAAGTGACTGGTTTTATTACCATTAACTAAAAAAGTGAGTTACTAATCTGCTCTAATTACACTGGGAAAAATTCCCACTGAACACAAGTCTAAGTATCAAGGAAAAAGTAGCGAGATTTGAATGAGAACAAATAACTATTCAGTTCTCCTCAAAATCTGGAGGAATTATTAATTGCTAAGGAAATTACTAAGGGAGGGAGACTAAAACTAACCGATTTCAACACAAAACATCTCTTTTTCTTCAATTATGCAGTCTCCATAATTGATTCTCCTTCATCAGGCACTCATGGGCAGCAGAGACCAGAGAATTGCTTTAGTTTGGCCAGTGCCCTGGTTTGTGCCTATATAATGCTATGCATTAAGGTAAACCATGAAAACAAGTATTTCAAGTTCTAAAACACAAGACTGAAAATAACTTGGAGAGTTCTGAGAATGAGAGAGATGAGAAAAGAGTGACACGTACTTCCTTTATGTTTCCAAAGCATACAGTAAATGCATCAAACTAAGAACAGTATAAAAAGCCATAGTTTAGCAGCAATGAAAGCACTGAGGACAAAAGTTCCAAAACTACACTGCGTAGAACACAGTGCAAAGACAAACTACTTAAACACTTTCCAGCAAGTTATGAGGACCAAATGACAAGTACTACACACTGTTAATATCTCAAATATTGACAGAATATAAAATCTTATAAACATTTTCCTTTCCTTTGAAATACCAGTATTGATAGGAAAATACTTTCATCAGTTCTCCTATGCATGCCTAAATTGCTTCATACAGCAATAAAACTCAGTGAGGCACAAGTTACCATGCCAGCTGTGCAACTCCTACTCTTTCATTTGCACTATACCTGTCCATGACCAGAAGGGAAGAAATATTCTGCACATGATGGCACTGAATAAGAAACCTCTCACAGTGCAGTACTTGGTTGCAACTAGAGCTTGCAAACCAGCTCGTGAGATAGGTTAGATAACTAAAAAAGTTTTTAAGCAAATCTAGAGAACCTAGTGCTGAATTAAGCAATAATGACTTCAGGCCTAGGGCACTTCTTGTGGATTAGTAAGGAGCTGAGAGGAGCTGATGGCCTGAGGCACAGCTAAAGGCCAATAACCCCCAAACATTTGTTAATACCCTAGGAAGCATCCTGCACCTCTATTATTAATGTTACTCAATGGAAAAAGAAAAGCATACTCAAAGTTGAAATACGTGTAAATATTTCTAAAATATGTAGTATATGCCAAATCAACTTACCTAAATCAGAACATTTAAATTATTGAAGATCTGCTGGATATCAACTGATAAGTGAACATCATTCTCCAATTACAATTTTTTACCAGATTTTAATTAGTTGAATCAAGAAGTAAAAAACCACATAGAAATCACAGTAGAATATTACATTACAACCAAATGTCTGAAGAACATCTGAGACAGCAAAATCAAAAATATAGTTGTGTGTATTTATTTTTAACTAAGTTTGTCTGCCACTTCTCTTGTTATTGGTCTTGCAAGTATTTCCTCAAATGTAAAGAAACTGAATACTCCATCCCCCTTCTACCTTTGCATGTTTTTTTCCTTGAGCCTCATACAGTATTATCATTGAGTGACAAACTCAAAACCTCACTGAGAATTGACAGCTCACATCTCCCAGAGCTATGGTTCCAAATTAGTTTTGTGCAGTCCATTACAGACCAGTTTCAGAAGATTCTATGACTGTATCCATTCTAGGGGCTTCTGTGATGGGTGTTAGCCTTGGCTAGCAGCCGGACTCCCCCCCCAGCCACTTTTTCCCCCCCCCAAGTAGGACAGGGGGAAAAAATAAGAATATGAATGAGAAAGCTCACGGTCGAAGCTAAACACAGGGAAATCACTTACCAATTACTGTTGTGGGCAAAACAGACTTGACTTGGGTTAATTAATTAATTTATTGCCACTTAAAATAAAAATATAATTAGTAACTTGGGTAGTAGGAAAGAAAAAGACAAACCTTAAATCAGCACCTCCTCTCCCCCCTTTCCCAGGCTTAACTTGACTCCAGACTCCTCTAAGCCCCTCCAAGGAGTACAGGGGGACATGGGGCAGTGGTATGGTATGTATGGTCAGTACATAGCATTTTCTCTCTGACATTCTTTCCATCTCACTCTTTTCCTCTGCTCCCGTGTGGGGTCTTCATGGGCCACAGTTCCTTCAGTAACATCCGCCTGCTCAGCACAGGTGCTCTACAGGGCGCAGTGGATACATGCTCCACCATGGAGCACCTTCTGTTCGTCCTGACCTTGGTCTCACCTGTGTTGTTTCCTCCGCTGTTTCTCAGTCTTTGTTCCCTCCTCCTCTTTCCATCCAGCATTTTCTCCCCATTCTTAAATGGTTTCACAGAGGTGCCACCAGGCTGATCAGCTCAGCTGTGTCCTGTGGCGGGTTCACTGGAACCAGCCATGTCTGGCATGGGCAATCCCTGGCCTCTTCTCACAGAGGCCACCACTGCAGCCCCTCTGCTACCAAAGCCTTGCCACCTGCACTCAGTACAGCTTTAATTCTTCTGGCCTCAAGATCTTTCAGTATGATGGCATTTACTGAAATTTAGTCACAAAAATTAAAGTTGCTGTACAATTAGAAGTATTGTACTCTTAACCACAGAAGAAACAGCCCAATAGAAATCAAGCCACGAAAGTCACTCAAATTTTAGTTTCAATTATTGTTAAACTTATAATCAGAAAGGTCATAGCTGATTGCCAATAATTAATAATGAAAAATCCAGTTTATGAAGCTTCACATACACAGAACTCTGCACGTACCAGGAGTCCCATTAGAGGCAATCAAGGCTTAAAGACTTTTGTTTTACTTTGCATCTCTTCTGTGGTTTAAAGATAGCTCCAGAGAATCTATAGATTTAAATTAACAAAAATATGGCAGTTCCTTTACTAAACCAATACGATTTAGTCATAAAATTAAATTACTCTTCTAAATTCTATGAAAATATACACAGCTTTTATTCACCTCCATTTCTTACCAATGTCTTTACATTCTACTCACACGAGTCTTCAACTTGACTATCACTTAATGTTCAAATTCAACAGGGGGTAGAAAGGAGGAGAAATTATATTGGAACAATGTTTAAAAAAAAAGAGGAAAAAAATTACAACTGACATTTGACAGAAAAATTACCTGATTATCATATCTAAGAGACTGTGTTCCAACCAAAAATCTTATTGCATCTGTTTCGGCTGTCTGAGGTGTTAAAGCTCGTGCCTAGGGAAGAAGAAAGCCATTAGAAAAGCAATCCATTAATTTCAGCAAAATCTTGAAGCTTACGTATCAATTATCATTTTAAGCATTACATTCTTACAATCTGCAGACTTTCCCACCCTTTATGTCCATTTTGGTTAATACATTTTTTTTTGCGCAGTTTCTCACATTTGTGAGGTGTGTGGAACATAGAGGTGCTAAATACATTATCTGGCCTTCATTGTAACAGTGATAATATTCAATATTATAGCAGTTCTTCCAAACTAATTCTCCTCTATCAACCAAAAAAACCTCTATAGAACAGTGGTCAATCCTTAAATACATTAGCTAAAATATCCAAGAAAGAGACTGTTCCCGCAAAAGTTTTCAAACCATTCATTCAGACTGAAGATGCCTACATAAAAATGAATTCTTTTCCTTGCCATTAACCACCTAGTTTAGAAGAAAGTTAAAAACCAACCCCCTTCTCTTCTACTTCAGGCCACTAAAGATAAGAATTGTCTGAATATAGGAGAAATAACTTGTTATTTACCTATCAAAATTTTGTTATAATCTTATTAATTTTTTGTATTAATGAGAATGCTAGGCTCTCTGCCTTGCTTCTTCAACTTGCACCAACCACAGTCTTGGTAGAAGCAAAACAAAACAGTTAAGGGCCATGGAAGACATTGAGAAATAAAGTATAGCTTGAACTAAACCCACAATTGCTAGTTTGCACTAGTCAATAGTAGAGACTCTCTTAGCTAATTTTGAGTAAATGGGAGGTAAACTAACACTCAAAGGCACTTTTTGCAACTCTAAGTAAACTGTGAGGAATATCCACTACTTCCCCATGCAAAAGATACCCTAATTATATTGTTCAATATGATTTTTTTTTTTTTGTCAAAACAGGAAAACAAACCTTTGCAATTCACATCCTGTTTGGCATAAAATAGTTCAGATCTCTTCAGACACTAAATCCTGTATTGCAAGCAAATACTTCAGAAGGATTCAGGTAACTGAATGGCCCTTCTTACTGCCATCCTGTCATGCAGCTAGCTAATGATTACATTCTCGATTCAGGAACATTTAGCTTCAGTATAGTCCTGTTTGAAACTTATTTTTAAATTAATATCAGAAAGATGCCTAGAAGCTTGAAAGGGATTATTTGAAATCCATTACGTCACAATACATAAATTTAGAACAATTTAATTCTAGAACAGCAATTTGAAGAGATCTGATTTTTTTTTAAATAAGGCAAAGTAATCCAAGCCCTTGTCTGGCAGTAATAATAAGAACCAACTCATTTTTCAGAATAAGCTCTGAACTCCTACAGAGCAGGTATTTCTTACCTTGCATCTGAAATGTGTGTTTTAGACAATGTAATATTTTGCTTAAGATTCAGCATAGAAAGTTTAAAAAATGCAAATGAGCTTGGTAAGTATAGGCTAGTAGTGTAAAATTTATATAGGGAAAAAAGCACTACAGAGCATGTTTCAGCAAGTAGTTTGTGTTCAAAACATACTCAAATGGAGATCAGAGATCAGTGTGAATGCCTACCGATTTGTTTGTACTCTCCTGTTTATGCAGTGCTTACCTACAAGCCTAGACAGTGTTTCTGATTGACAGAAACAACTAAAGTTCACCAAGAAGATTGTAGAAAAGCTTTTATTTTGTCTTGAACATAATTTACATTTGCAGATCTTGGGCAAGAGCTCCTTTTCATTTCAGATCTGCTTTCAACTATTTTGAAGAAAACACTAGAAATAAGCCAAGAGCTATGTATCTCTTTCAATCAAGCAAGCTTCTGTTATTTCTATAAGTCAAACAGAAGAAGAGACCTCCACAATCATCAATAAAATAAAGAAATAAAGGGGGTTTTCACCCCTTTTAAGGCCTTTTGAGTAGGTCTTACCATGCTGCTTTCAAAAATGCATCAGATTAGACACAAAGTGTCGAAAGTAAAATTATGTCAATACATGGTAACATTTATGTCCTCAGCCTCCCTATGTCTTCTTTAAAATATTTTTAAATTATTTCCCATTTTTGCAGGGGAAAAAAAAAAAAAAAAAGGCCCGAGAAAAATATTTAAACACATTTCACAACAAGAAACACACTATTGTTTATTCGGTGTCATAAAAGACTACAGCATCCAAAGAATACAAGGTTCAAACTCATTAAGCGTTCATAAATCAGGAATATCTGATTCATAATAGAAATAACAGTACAGTGGACTTCCAGTTGTCTCCTGAACAAAGATATGTCCAATTTTGTCTACTTCTGAGTTACTTTTAGAGAAACAGAAGTTATTTCAACAGATGATGAAGACACTGAGTAACCCTTGTGATGAACAACATAACTGAATTTGGAGTGCTGTCAAGATCAAGATGACTGCCTTAAGTTTGTCATCTTGTACTGTAATCTACCAGAGCAGGTTGGAAATATATTTCACAAAAGCATCCTGGTTCATGACTGCAGCTACTAGATGGCAAATAAACAAAAGCATATATATGAATATAACGAATATTGATTAATCTAAACCAATAGAACTTATTATTTTTATAAAAAGTCAGCATCCATAGGACACTAAACTGCATATAGCCCCCAAAAGCGTTTGCTACCCAAGATATTAAAGTATTATTTACTAAGAAAATTGCCGTGATACATAAAAAATGCCCAGAACACACATCTGAAAGATGCGAACAGGGAGAAAACAAGTCATCCTTCCACACACTGTCACAGCAAAGCCCCACCTAACCAATGCTTCTAGACAATGCAACAACATATGTAATTAGATAATTTTATTTTAAAGAGGGCCTAAGACTAGGAAAAAATTATTAGCAAGCAAAGATTAAAACATCATGAACCCCAAAGAACCATTTGGTTACATGTCCAAATTCCATATTCAACAACAGCTCTATGAAGACACGTGCATGGTTTAAAGCAGGTAATTTTTATAGAACAGGGGTGATACAGAGGCAACTTGATTGTGATTGATGCTCTAACCAAATATTTTAACAGTCTAGAAGGAAGTTTATAATATGCAGTCAAAATTCTGCTCAGCTAACACAAAGGAAATCCTGCCTTTGAAAAGCAAACAGCAAAGACTTCTCAGTGCCAAACAAGTCTGCCAAGGAATCTGAAAGAACCACCCCTCCTTAGAGGCTTTTCAAAGTCTATGTATTTATTCTGCGTAATAGCCTGTAGCTTCCCCCGTTCTCATTTATTCCACTAAATTAGGGGTTGCACATAATCACAAAACAGAAAACCAAAGAAATGCAACAATTATCAATTCATCCCTGCACTTTCAGGGGAAAAAAAAAAAATGTCTATGGGTAACAACAGATGCTGAGCAATTGTTGCAGAGATGCAGGGAATAGCATCACCATGCTCCAAAGGCATTCCTGACTAGTACTCTGTACATCATACGGCTAGACACTCTTACCCACACTGAATCTTTCAAGGTGACAAAAGGAAGAAAATATCTTAGGACTCCAGCGTAAGGAATATTGCATGTACTCAAATACTTAAATACATTTAATATATTAATGAGAAATACTAGGTTCCACATGCCATATTCAAGAAACTTTTGTGGTTTGGGGTTTTTTTTGGTTTGTTGTTTTGTTTTTTAAAAAACGCATGGTGGCCTGCTATAGTACAGTTAAAACTCAAATACTCTTTTTTTTAAACTTTCCAAACCAAGGTGTGAATTCATACTTAAACAGAAATACAAAACTGAATAGCCTATAGCAATGGTCATACTGAAGTTCAATATGGGTCAGGGAGACAGAATGTAGTCAAGCAAACATAAACTGGCATTTTCATTTACTGCATCCTGAAGTACTTTACAGAGCCATAAATTACATACCTAGAGAGGAATAACTACATGCATGCATGGAAAAATAAAAATGAAAAAAAAGCATTCACAACGCATCATCTATTCCCAGGGTAGTATAGCTGCCATGCTTTTAGTAGCAGAACCACAAATTCTGCATGAACTTTGAACATGCTATACTTCTATCACAGCAGAAAGCAAAACTAATCCTATGGAGGGACAGAGATCAAAAAGAGAGGGGTGGGGGGTAGTAAAGAATCACCTGAAGCTAAGTGTAGGAAGTTTTACTAGAAAAGAAAACAAAAACTTAAATTATTTATTACTTTTACACATGATCTAAATCCTGTGTTAGCATTTCCCACTGGAGATCGAAGATCTCAGATTTAAGATTTCATACCACCTCCCCATATGCAAGTATGTCATTAATGAATGATACAGAAAACTTTCTATCCTGCTACTATTCCTACCGTGGAAACTGTAGCTAGTGCACATGTAACTAGAAAGCAAATATTGCCTACCCCATTACCAGAAGACAAGTCCTTTCTTTACTGTGTGCATTGAAGGATTAGAGACATGTTGCACAGGTGTCCACACTCACTCTTAGACAGCATCACTTCTTTGTTTAGACATTCTAGGCTTAAATTTCCTTCACTAACCTGAAATGTAAGGGTATTTATTTTTGCCTCAAAATTGTATCTTATCCTCAAAGGGTAGGCAAAGGGAAAAAACAAAACAAAACAAGAAACACCCCAACCACCAAACAAATAATGACTCACAGGAAGCTAGTAGGGTGTTCTCAGAAGTTCACAGGTTAGGTAACCAACTACGTAGTCTTGTTTCCGTAAGACAAGAAAGAAAAATAACAAGGAACATGACCAAACTTTTTTACCCGGTGATGGGGAAACAAGTGCAGCTACACGTCAGGGACAAGTCAACCCGAGGAAAAAAAAAAAACCTGCCACAAACTGTAAGAATCAAAGGCAGGCTTGAGCAGACGTCATACTCCTATCCAAAAAACCCCCTAGATATACTCATCAGGAGAAACCCAGTCCCTCAAAAGTTATTCCTGTCAGGCACACATGCTTAACAGATCCTACTGCTTACGTAGTAATTATGGTCTAAACAATAACAAGCTCACACTGAATTAAAACACAGCTTTGACACCACATAAGCTAGTTGCTCCCTTGTCTTAGAAACAGGTCCTGAAATGCATCACACATAAAGGAAAAGGATAACAAAAACTTAACTGCAAATCAACTGCAAAAATAGACATTTATTTACGCAATGGGCATGCAAAAAGCTAGAATACAAGTGTGATGAACAGCAGTATAAAGATAAAGCAGAAGAAACAGCAATCATTGTGCCAGAATGCAAAGACTAACTTGGAGACTGGGCATCACGTCCATGCCTACGCTAAGCACAGTGTGATGTTGGGCAAAGACCACCTTCTACCTTACCCTGACAATTTAGACTACCTGCAGAGTAATAAAACCCTCTGAGAGAAAGAAAAAGACCAGAGACTGCAGAGAGAAGGGTCCTTGACAACAGCAAGAGATGATCCAGAGGAACACAATGACAAGCCTCAAAAACATAAAGAAGGTTGGTTTAAAGGAAGTCCATTATGGAACTGTAATGCACTAAAACTCTACACTTTATTCATAAGTTCTCCTGAAACTTTCCCTTCTCCACCTCTTTTGAAATACCAGCAAAATAAAAGTTACTTTTTTAATTAGACTGTTACTATTTAGGGCATTAATAGGCAAAGAAAAAAGGATCAGTACTTCTTCAATAAGCATTTTGTCTTGCTGATGCATTGCACTGGTTTGGTATCAGCAAACAAGAAAACATACGCTGACCCCAACATCTGAATATTTGTATTACATTCAATGCAATCAAAAGAATTTCTGCAACCCAGGTATCATTTGAAATTCATACAATCAATCTGTACTAACAAGCAGTGAACTTGCAGTACAAAATGTAAAGGACACAGTATTTGGCTTGCAGTCCCCAAATCTGAATTTAAAGTTATTTGACCATCTGCTTATGCTGTAAACCAGAAATAGTATACAGCTACTGGGGGGGGGGGGGCGGGGAGAAGGGCTGGCTTCACTGATGCCTCATTCTGGAGGTAAAATACAGGTTCCCTGCCCCTGTCAGAGAAGCCTCAGGCTGCTAGTGTCATGAAAATTATTTTTGCCTTCTGGCATAATTTCAATTTTCAAGTAGGTACACTTTGATTTTTACTTAGGTAGGACAGCCTTGTTTCTCCCACCACAGCAGGAGACCGTCTTATCATTGACTGTAATAAGCTGCAGTGACTCTATCAGTGAAGAAACTGGCAGCACACATGCCCAGGTGACCTTCAGTGCTCTCAGACAGCTGCTTTCTCCAAGTCTTTCACAGCACAAGAATTCCCACCACTGATGTATTTAGTGCACTGACCCTATTCCAAAGACTGACAGATTCTGTAAACCATCACAGCAACAAAAGCAACCCTCACACAAAGCCTTACATAGCACAATCATCCTTAGAAATCCCGTTTGTTTATCATGAACCTCAATGGTAACAATCATCTTTGAATAGTTCCTTCAAGTTCACATAACTTATCTTCATATTGTCATTAGTCTGTACAATACCTAATATTAGCAAGATTCTGCTAATTGCTTAAGGGTCCTAGAAGAAATAGTTTCCACCTGATCCACTTCATGCATTATGAAGATCTTTGGGGATTAGCTAAGAGAGTTTTGCCACTTATCTACTTTCCCCCCCCCCAGTAAAACTTTAAACCTAACCGTATGTTACATTGTAGTTCCACAAGAAGTCGTCCCAACTGATATGCTGCTCTCAAGAAGGGTCCTGAAAAGAGAGCCAGGTAGGAAAATGATAGCTCTCAGCCTGGATTAAAATATACAGGATTGGCACTCATGAGGCAAGTAATCTTAGAAGAGGACCAAGACAAAAACTAGTAATTTCACTAAGACATTATCATGCAGTTTCTTAAACTGATTCAATATTCAAAATAAATCCTCCAAAGACATCTCTAAAGCTGTATCAAAATTATTATCTACATTCTGTTTAGGCCATCCTCTCTCATCCCACAAGAGACCATGAAAGCTCTCCCAGGGAAGAGAACACCACTGCCAATAGAAGCTCCACTGCCATACTGGAAACACAGCTGAGCCTGAAAGGCAGTATGTTTCCCTGGGTACTGCACAAATGACATACATCTTCCTAAAAAGTCCCCCTTGCCCCCTCCTTCTAAGAAATCTACACCTGCCTTCTACTCCATCAAAGGTAGGTCAGTTGAGCTATTCTCAATACATACTGGTATTATATATATACACACATTGTGCAAGACCTGTGACCAATCTATTTCAGTTGGTATTTTGCACTGGTTTAAGATTCTTGGAATAATAAGTCACATTTGGCTTTAGGGAAATTAAGTTTCACCTTAATCTTGCAAACAGGCAAGAAAGTCCTAAAAATCAAGTCTCTGTTCAGATTCATAAAACCTGTTAACAGCTAACTGAAAATACAATATGGGCCAAGTATTGCTTATTCAAGAAGCACAACAGGACCACAATGCAGTACACAAACTCTGACAAAGTGTTAGTGCATTCTTTTTAAGTCTGCTTCAGCCAGACCACATCTCATGGCGCAGCTGGAGTTGCCCTTGTGTAGTACGGCCCTGTGGTCAGCCAGCAGGCTTTCTACTGTCCTTCCCTCCTGCTCATTATGCTTCTCCCTTGCAAGCCTATGTACTTCTGACATGTAACATGCAGTAGGCATATCTGGCATGCTGAAATTCAGCTCAGCGTTGTGGTATCCCCAAAATCCATTAAATGTGCCAAACACATGCTCCATAATTATCACTCTCTGGCACAAACAATGTTCCTCCTCCCTCCCCACATGATGCTGGCTAGCTTCTGCACACTTTCAAACAAGCAAGACGTAGGCTGCCCCCGCAAGAATCACAGTTGGCATTACAACTGCACCAAATACCTATCCTGGAAAGCAACCCTGCACACAGCTCATTTCCAGGGGTATAAGCATCATCCAGTCAACCTTAAACTAAGGCCAATACAGTATTTCAGGACATTCAGTAGTGCTTGTACACGTACTCAAAACATCACTGTTTAAACACTTAAAGAATAGGATGGGGAAAATTGTGAATCCCTGAAAATGAAAGCCTATTCGACAGAGGGTAAACATACGAGGTACACCAGGTTAGATAGTAAATATAGGTCAACTATACTCTGGACAAGTGAGAGGCATATAATTTCACTGACGAAAAATAGCGCTCAGTGATATCCCTGGTGCCCCATTTACTACACTCTCATAATTCAGGATATTGGTGAAGTCTACCAAGGTTCCTTTGAGAAGAACAACCTTTCAGTACTGAAATGATCTGCAGCTACTGCTGTTGCCCTGTATTCATGAGCCACAGTCACATCACTCAGTCCTCAATGCAAGCAGCATCTCACATTTTCACTCCCCACCCACTCTGTAATTTTTTTCATTTTCACTACATTTTCACTACAGTTGGACAAACAGAGCAACTATGGTGGCATATTGTCTTTAAAAAAAAAAAGTCACAAAAAGAATCACACACCCTAAGATTCACACATATTTTGTATGTCTGTACAATGTTCATGTAGCTCACAGAGCGAAGAGGAAAAAAAACCACTCCAGGAAGCTACATTTTGGGTGTTATATGAATGTTATAAACAGCAAAAAAGAAAGTTGCAGCCATCTAGTAAAACAGGGGAAACTAGTCAAGTCAAAAATTTAACTAATCATACAGAAAAATGAATTCATCACTAGTTTTGATCTTGTTTTGCTGTTAGATGTTTAGCTTTCCCTGTCTACACCAGAAAAAAACCAATCCAAAACAAAAAAACCCAACCTGTTTTTCACTGTTACTTGGTAAATCTTCTTGCACAGTAGTTACACATGCTAAGTAATTACACACAGTTGTATAAGGGCTCAGGATTTGTATCTTTAATTACCATTCTCATTTGTCAGAACCGTGAGTGGTGTGGCTCTTCTAAGTAAGACTTCCCTGTTCCACTAAGCCTTTTTTTGATGAAAGCTCAATTCAAAAAAGAGACATATGTATTTGTTCATTATTCTAAGTTACCTTACTTATGCTGATACATCAAAACATATTTTGCACATAAAAATGAACAGAAATTGTGCAGAAGTAATTTTAAGTTAGCTGGTGGACAGCACCCTAGGAGGAATCAGCTTTATGTTCTTACAAACCTGGCCACATTGGATCAGGTGAAAGGCGTATCTGCACAACTACATTTTCTCCAGTAGTGGTCAAAGACAGATTCTTATTGACTGCTGGAGCCACATGTAGCTTCTAGATGTCATGGTTTTATGACATAAAATTTTTATTTGTAACAAGAGTAAGAAGATCCCTTCCTCTTTTAAATACTCTATAATTTCAAATCTGAACTTTGAATAAGCTTGTCATAGAGCTGAATTAAAGACTGGAAATAATAAAAAAAACCATAAGAAACAACAACAAAATTGGGCTGAAGAATACATTTGAAGAGATGCTTTCAGTCACAGTGCTTCTGACACACACTGGAAGGAAGCAGTAGTTGTGATGCTGCTGCTAGCCATTACTGTCTACTGACACATAAGAATCCAGGCTTAAAAAGAATAGTAATCTTTCTTATTAGACCTGAGGATGCAAGTTGGATAAACCAGACCAGTTTTAGGTTTAAGTCTCTCCATCAGAGCCTTTTTCAGAAAGCACAGAGATGCAATTTGTTTTAAAGCCACACTGGCAATTAATGGAGATCAGAAATAGAACCTTCATCTCTACGCCTCTCTTCCAACTTATACATAAACCATCTTTTTTTTCCCCCCACTTCTCTCTAAATGATCTGTATTAACTGTAATTCCCTTTGATTACAGCCACTTTCTTAGTCCTTTTGCTTTATCCTCCCACCAGACAGCCCTGTTACATACTTTGCACAAGAGGTCCATAGGAGATGTATGATTTGGGGCGGTGCAGGGCATAGGTCCATGGAGGTCCCAGACAATACACTGGATAGCTTTCAAAAATTTATGTAAGACTTATTATATATGACCTACCAGAAAGAAGCTATGAATTTTATTAAGTACAGGATATATATATTCTATTCTGCAAAAGATATTTAAGTATAGTTTAAGTTTTATTAATTTTGAAATACAAGTTACAGCCATCTCTAGCCAATCACAAAATGACAGCGTATTACCAGACTTCAGTAGATTCAACAGTTAGTACAGGTGAATATTACACACTAGCTCCTATACAAGAGAAAAAAACAAACAAATACACAATTTGCTAAAGAGATCTACTGGTATAATCAGGATTACAGAGCACACAACTCAGTAGCCAGGACACCCAAACCTGTAACAAAGAACCTTCACATATTACTTTCCAAAAGCACTTTGGTAAAGGTGCCTAAAAAAAACCAGTACACATGTTCATATTTATATTACTACATTTACTGTAGAATGAAAACACTGCTCCGTGAGCTGCAGAAGAAACACAGCGTCTCCTATTACTGCTATAATGGCAACAATGATAAGCCAGCTGTTACCAAAGAGAACATGTAACAGCTGAATAAAACCCTTATTGTGGGAAAGAATCATGAATTAGAGTCCCTCTCACCCATCCAGCTACCCAGCTGTTTGTTTTCCCAGAACTTCCAGAAACTTTATTAAACGTGAGACCTGTGCTCCTCCATGAACATGATCAGTAAGTTCCTAAGTTAGCCAGTCCCTTTTCCTTATAGCCATAAACACCAATATGATGGACAGATTTGTCCTATGGGACAAGTGCACAGATGTGGAACGCACAGCAGGACATCCCACAAACATCAAGTAGCTTTGCAGTTGGGTATAACCAACTGCAATTTTCAACTTCAGAAAACAGTTTCATGCCCTCTCCTCACAAAAGCGTTTTTATTTTTTTTTTTAATTTCTGAAGAGGAAGAAACAAGCACTAGAATCTCTTTGAGACTGCCGGTATTTTCCTACCACCCCAGAGCCTGCCCAAGACACCTCCAGAGGCGGACCAGACACGGGTGACAGAGCAGAAGCCCTACCAGCCAGGCTGTGCACGACCACGAGGGGAAACAAGCCCTGCCCTCGGCCCCTGCACCCGCCCTGCCGCACCTGCCCTGCAAACAGCAAGTTTTGGAGCAGGGACCAACTCCTGCCCCCTGCTCAGCCAGTGGTGCCACCGGTGCCGGCCAGGGGGACGCCGGCCTCCCCACGAGCGGGCCCCAGCACTCCCCTGCCCCACCACACAGACACACACACACAGCCCCGCAGCCACCACCTTCCCGGAGGTAGGACCGCCACCTGCTAGCTCTCCTCCCATCTCCCCCGGTGCTCACCTGGAACTCCAGCCCGTAAATCACGGGCGCATCGTCCTCCATCGCGGCCCCACAACGCGACACACCCCGCTGCCCGCCGGCCTTTCTGGCCCTCAGCGCTGCCCGTCGCTCGCCGCTTCCGGGAGGTGAGCTCGCGCATGCGCACTCCCGCCCGACCCGGCCCGCGGCGCAGGCGCGGTGGCGGAGCAGGGGTGTCGCCGCTGCGGCGCGGAGGTGAGGGGAGGCGGGGGGCGGCGGCGGCGCGGCCTGGGTGGCTCTTGTGCCGGCTGCGGGGCGCCCGGGTGGGTGCTGAGAGGCGGCTTTGGGGACGCGGCCCTGAGGGAGGGCGGCTGGGTCTCCCCCCGGGCCTGAGGGAGAGCGGCGCCGCCCCCCCCCCCCCCGGCCCGCCCCAGGCGGAGGCTGTGGGGGAGGCCGCGGCCACCCCCGCCGCGGGGCGGTCGTGGCCGGGGGGACCCCGCGGTGGTGCTGGAGGCAGGGCCGGTCGCTGGAGCCCGGGGCCGCGGGGCGGGGGTCTGGAAGCAGCGCTGCCGCCCCCCACCCTGCGCGGCCGGCCCTGGGCTGAGCCTGCGCTGGTGGCAGGCGTGAAGCCACCCTTTGCTCTTCTTACATGGGGACCGAGGAAGAAGTCTTTGCGAGCAGGAAAGCCAGTGTGGTTTTGTCTGTGTTTGGTGGGAGGCATTTGCTCTTCAGTCCCGTATTTTTGTGACTTGCAAAAAAGGACAAAACCTTTATCAGAATTAATTTACTATGCGGGTTGATGTTGAATGCGAGATGTCAAATAGCGAAATGACTATATTTTTAAAGCAAGAGTTTCAGTCTTTGTATGATGCTTAGGGGTTTCAGGGTGGCACCTGAGCAATACCTGAGTAATAAAACTAATACTTGTTTTGGTGGGGATTTTTCTGCCTTCAGCTACCATGGAGAATAATGAAAGTAATGGTAAGGATGCAAAGACTGCCTCGGATGAAGATGACAGCAGAGACATAGTTCAACAGAAAACTCAGGAGGAAATTCTCTTTCACGAGGAAACCATTGATCTTGGTGGAGATGAGTTTGAGTCTGAAGGGAATGAAACTGTATCGGAAGATTCAAACAATTTCGTAGATAAACTTAACGAACAGATGATGGAGAGTGTCATTATTTCAGATTCTCCAAACAACAGTGAAGATGACACAGGTGAACTTGGTTGTCTCCAGGAAATTGTAGAACAAATGGAAGCTAAAGATAATCAGAAGACACAGGCGGAAGTGGATAAAGAAGAGTTTTTAAGTAATGAGAGTGAAACCGAACATGAAGAAACACCCAGAGACATTTCTGAGATTGGAACAGATGATCAGGCATCTTTAAAGGAAGAATCAATTCAGGAAGCCGTGAAGGAAGAACCAAAGTTGGGAAACAATGTTCCTGTTGAAACAAAACCAAATAACATTGATGAAAGCAAACCTGAGGACCAGATTTCATCACCCAATACCAGGAAACCATCTTCTGAGGCTGAGCCTATTCCTGTGTGTACCATCTTCAGCCAAGCAAACAACGTTAATACCCAGCCACAGTTGTTCCTACCTGACGGTTTTGAGCCTCAGATGGTAAAATCTCCCAGTTTTAGTAGTATAATTGAGACTCCAGTGAAGTCTAACCCACAGGTGGTTCAACCAAGTCCTAGTCTAAGCAAGTTCTTTGGTGATACCGTTAACACTAATACTTTAGCTTCTGATTTTTTTGATTCATTTACCACATCCAGTTTTATTTCTGTTAGTAATCCCAATGCAAGCTCTTCAGTTCCAGAACAAATGTCCTCTCTTTCTAATGGTGGAGACAGTTCTTGTGCTTCATCTAACCCTACTTTCTCTGTGCAAAATGGGAGACCTGAAGCAGGTGGTCCTCCATCATCTCTAGAAATAATTCAATCCCCCAAGCCGTTCTCACAAATCCAAGCTGTTTTTGCTGGGAGTGATGACCCATTTGCCACAGCCTTAAATATGAGTGAACTAGATAGAAGAAATGATGCTTGGCTTCCTAGTGAAGAAACCAGAAGTGTTCTAATTTCAGTGGCCACACAACAATACAGCACTGTGTTCATAGATAAAGAGAATCTCACCATGCCTGGATTAAAATTTGATAACATCCAGGTAAGAGTCTATTATTGTATCTTAGTGTATGTTTATATTTTAGAAATACTGTACAAGAGTTGTCCAGTAATCTGTATATCATACTGCTTCATATTGTTGCTGATGGTCACCTTGTGTGTATTATTTCAAGTCTTAGAAAATGTAATGTTGCTGCCTACTCATACATGAAGGGGTTAAAACCAGATCTGATTTATTCATAGTGAAATTTGTTGGGTACCTTGAAAACCAGTGTTGACAGTTTCCATAGAATCCAAAGCTGGTTATATTTTTAAAGTAGTCTGTTTCTGGTCCTCCTAGTTAGCAAGATAATGCTCGCATTTGGAATATATATGAAATCACTATGCTGTACTATGAAGTCTGAAAGCAGACAGCTTTGCTTGTGGAATTCGCTGTTGCAACCAAGTGGGAGATAACATTTTTCGCTGATGTTCACAGTGCTCTCAATAGTGTTAACACTGACTGAAATCACATCATTTGTATCTTCCCTAAGCAGTGGAAAGGTATAACCTATAAGAAAGATTGAGTGCTGGAGCAAGCTACTGGGAAGGGATAACCCCCAAATTAAAGGGAAAACTCCAGATGAGATCATGAAGGAAAAAAGAGTAATGGAAACTCATTTCTTTCTCTTCTATCAGAGTTCCCAACTGGTGAGAAGGCATAAAGTGTTTTTTTCAGAATTTGAGAAGTTTCACTCGGATCTATTCAGTATTTCTCATGAAGTAATTTTATCCTCATGGCTCAGCCAAGGCTAACTATTGTAATGGGATTTTTTTATTGAAATAGGCTAATCCTACTCTTTCATATCTAGGTCTCTGGGTATTAGAATTGTTGTCTAGAGAGATGGTGTTAAGGGTCTGGATACTTTAATCCTTAGGTGTAGCATAACAAAGATTATCAGTCAATAGTCAAATACAAGCAGAGAACAATCTGCAGTGATTTCCCAATCTGCAGGAACTATCAGAAAAGTTTCTGGAGTGAATCAGGTCCAGATTTGTAGCTGAATTAACTGACAAATCCTAGGTTTCAACAAATGATACCACATTTAGACATGCGCCATGCTGCTGCTACTTCTTGGGTTAGCTTTATCTTAAAACATTTGTTTCTCATCACAGAGCCCAATAATCAGCACGAAAGAAAACATTGTAATAGCAAGCTACTCCTTCTCTGCTCCTTCCAAAAAAAAAAAAGGAAGGATCCTTCTCACCTTCCTCCAAAATCCCTTAGACCTTGATGAGTGTGTAGTATTTCTCTCCTGACAGCTAATGGGATGGACAGAAGGAGTGATCCTTTCCACAGGCCCCAAGGATGAGGGCCTCCTTATTGCAGGCCTCCTTTTTTACAATAGTTCTCTCACACCTTCCTCAGTCTAGTCAAGGATTAAAGCTTGTTTGTGCTGAGTCCCTGAATCTGGGCATGCGCATATATGCAGATCTACCATTTAGTACATAATTGAAATGAAGACATTATGGCAATGTCCATGTGTTGTATTTCTACAGTAAGACCTGATGTAAAATCATCGGTGGGATTAAAGGGCATTCCTGCTGCTTTCTTTGTTGAGCATAATTTATAAGCAGTCACACAGGCACATCAGCAGGGACAAGTTTTGAAGTGCTTTATGTTTATACAACTTCCCTCACTTCCAGTTGCTGCTTTTCAGTGGCCTGAGTGCATGCCTTGACTGACCTGACATCCACTAGTTTGGTGTCATTGTTCCATACACTTCTACTACTGCAAATTGTGTATTTAACTGAAATTATAATTGTAGAGTACTTGAAGTGTCAACTGAAACATTGTGGGAGGCATGTTTTCAATGTTAAATCAGCTCCCAACAATGGTTATTAAAGCTTTGGTATGAATACTTTGCTAATGCTAAATGTTAATGCAAGATGTTAAACCGGGCTGCATGCAGTTGGCAAAGAAGTTATTTGAAAAGTGCATTTACAGTGAACTGTTAGTGCGCTCCAGAGAAGGACTGAAATTTTGTATGATGTGTATTGAAGAGCTTGATACATTTTTTTTGCCCTGCTCACTCAGAAAGTGTTCTTATTACAAGTGTTAAGTAGATAAATCACACCAAGAAAAATACTAAATGTTCTGAATTTCGGCTGTGTGCTACTTTTTGCTGATCATTCAAGAAACATTATTTTTTAAACTATCTTGGATTGTGTATGCTACAGATTATCTGTACCTGCACTCTCTGAGTGTAGGAACAAGTTGGAGTACTGCTTTTTATGCTCTTTCCATTATGCCTTTCCTCATCAGTTACTGTCTGCTGTCATTACGTTCTTTGTTTCATTGCATTCATTTGTAATGTTTCCCCCTCCAAAGTCCTGTTGGAGGGATTAATAATTCTTTTGCATTTATGTCATTCTGCACACACTGTCTTTTCTTAATCCTTCAGACTCTTCTGTCTGAAAGATGGAAATCTTGTTTATTCATAGGATAAGTGACAGCATTAGAGGTAAAAATTTTCCGTGTAGTGAAACAGTAGTTGCAGTCTCATTCCTCAAGAAACTAGACAGAAAACACAAAACATATTTCCCATCACTGTCCATGGGGAAAGTACAAACATTTAGTATCAATTATCTTTATCATAGCTACACTTTACTGTATTTTATGCAGCTCACCTTTTTTTAGTCAAGAGGCTTTGTGGCTTGCTTCCTGCTCTCTGTGCTAACAGCTTCCTACCTCAGTTCTTCAAGTCAGTGTTTTCATGTTCCTTTAGAGGGATTTTTGCAAATATTCCTTTGTTTGCTTATATTTTTGCATGGTTACTTTCTGCTTTACCATCTTAAATACTGCATGCTGTTCTAGTTACCACAGATCTGAAAAGATACAATGGAATTAAAACATTGCAGAGAGAGGAGCGATGGTGAGGAGTGCAGAGGTTCTCTCTCTGTGAGTGGTAGCTAAAAGGAAGAGGACCTTTTGGTTTACAAAAGCAATAATGACTTAAAATTCATAAAAGAATTAAGGTGAATAGGGGATTATGATTTGCTGGTTTTTATGGCAAAGGAACTGTTGGGTAATAAGCATAACAAAAGAAGTTGCTGTTCTCCAGACCATGTAACTGTTTTTAAGTTGTAGAATTCATTGCCCTTGGATGTACTTTTGTTCAGAAAAACAGACCGAAAAATGAGCAAGACAAATGTCATGGGAGGTATGTCTATCAGTGGGTGTTTAAAAATGGTGGGCAAATATGTCCCCTGGCACAGGTGGACCATAAAGTTCTGGCTGCTTTAAGTTGGGAAAGACCAGTATGAGCTTATCCTGTTTCTTACACTGTTCCTGTGAACATCTGCTATTCACCAATGGGATGGTGAACTAGACAGATCTTTACTCTGGCTGAATTGCTTCCTGTTCAAAAACATAAGTATATTGTTAATATATTGCTGATAATTTTCCTTATTTTCAGATGTTTCCTCTTCTAGATTGAAAATGCATAAAAACATAAGATTGGCAAAAATCTTACAGAAGTAATTTCTGTTACCTGCTTTTGGCACGTGGTGACTCCTGACACCATAGGGCACTCTCTTGTATACAGTAATGTGTACAGTCCCAGCAAGCCTAGGACCCCCCACACACCCTGTCCTACAGTCTGTCTTGGCAGACATGGTACCTGAAGAGTGTGCAGACCGTATTAGCATGGTTTTCAACATCTGCCCATGTGTGGTCCACAGTTTTTCAGTAGCTCCTTGATGTTAATCTTGAATTTCTTGATCACCTGTTGAAAATCCATAGTACACAGAACCACAAGGATGTCAGCCAACAGATGGGAAGGCACAGAAATTGATAGTTGAACAAAGATTAGAAGGGGAAATTGAGGCACAGAGGGTGCATATTCAGTTTATTCCTAGCAAAGCTGGAAAAAGAAGCTGGATTTGAACACTCCTCCTCTTAGCTGCTCCATGTGGTAAAATGTAGAATTAATCTTGTCTGACTTCCACGTTCAAATGTCTATGTCTCACCTATTCCGAAGTCTTCAAATTACTGAGCTCCGATAACCCAATTTCTCTGACTGATTCCTGCAGTTAATTCTTTTGAAATTAAGAATACTGGTTGAAGGGTTGCTATTTACTTGGTTTTATGAGCTCTCAAAGTTTATTTTCTGTGGATACTTAAGGCTAGCAGATCACATGCAGGTTTATCTTCAATCAGTAGATTGCACCTTTCAGCATTAATATCCATTATGAAAACCTGTAAAACTTACTGTGCTTTGTCAGATGTTTGAGGATTATTTTCTAAGATCTTTGAGGAGTAATTTGTAAGATCTTTGAAGGATATTAATATGAGAAGCAAATAAGCCTGAATGTTTCTATGCGAACTGAAACCTAAACATTGAAAAAAAAAGAATAAAGCAAATAATGTGGAGTAAATCTAGAAGCTTTCATTAAAATGTTGTAAATATATATGCATTTATATTCATTTCACATAAAAAGTACTGGAAAATAAGCATTTGTCAAGGGGAAAGAACTATGTTGCTCAGCTCTAATTCAACATTTTATTTTGCTAAAATAATGTTTTAAAGTGTCTTGTTGTGTTTCTTCTTTTTCTGTTCCATGAACACTAAGGGAGATGCAGTAAAAGACTTAATGCTTCGCTTCTTGGGGGAGCAAGCTGCAGTGAAAAGACAAGTTTTAAACGCCAGCTCTGTAGAACAGTCGTTTGTAGGCTTGAAACAGCTAATTGTAAGTAACAATCTTCATAATTCAATATATATTAAATACCATGCTTCCCTCAAGGTAATTGGAAGCTACTGACTGTGAGGAGAAACTAGAAAAAAAAATCTACATATCAGTCTATTCATGATCCTGCAAAATGACTAGCCAAAGAACAGTAGTTTTTACTGGGAATGACACTGAGGTTTAAGTATTTGGTTTTAAATGACATAGTAAACTTTTTTTTATATGCAAAAGTTAGAAAAAAGGTAATTTTAAGTTACCATGAATTTATCAGCTGTTAATTTTTATGTAACGTAAATGGTTGCAAAACTGATTTTAATCATTTTTTTGTTTTTCTGCATATGTATTATTTATGTTTTCACCTTAGTGTTTTACAAAAGGTAAGACATACCAGTTGTTGTAAATGGCAAGCAAAGCTGATGTGATAATTTCAGCTGCTTTAGTTTTTTATTTCAGTGCAGGAAAACTAAACTAAATTACTTCCTAATGAAAGCTTAACTTTCTCTAAGTTAAAATCCTTTCCTTAGTGGAAATATTTCAGACCTGGAAATAGTTGCATCTAGCAGCCTTGATCTTTGAACCATTGTGTTCCTGTGTGAAACTCATTACTATTACATGACCGAGCCTCACTTAATCTGTTGAAATGTCGAAACATTTTAGGCTTATTCCATTTTTGAAAAAATGGATGAAAAAGTACTGAGGAAAAGCAGTGAGGAATTGTAAGTGTTAGGACGGTCTGTATTTAGTATTCAACATCTTCTAATTTAGTTGTGTTATGTAAAGCTCCAAATGAGACTTTTTTGTCATGTTAGGAAAACTCTAGGTGGTCTCCGCAAGCGTTGTTAAAGGAAATCAGAGGTCATTTTGGAAACTAAACCTGAAAAAACAGATTGTTATCTCCATCCTGGAGACATATTTTTCTATTCATCTCAATGTTTTGCTTAATTTGAGAGTTTGGAGGGAGAAAAAAAATCTAAGAATTATTATCCTCATCAGTGTCTACGTAGGAAAGGCCTTTTTCCAGACTTCCTTTCCCTCTTCCGGAAGAGGAGTTTTGATGTATGGGAAAGGTTTTTCTATTTGGCCTGGTAGCTTTGTCCATGCAAGATGTTCTTCTATGCTGCAGACCATCTTGTACCTTAAATACAGTGCTGCCATTGATACTGTTTTTGCTTTGGGTGTGCTCTTAAGCTCCAGAAGAGCAGTGTTAAGGCTTTTAGGATCAAAGCAGAGAAGATAGGAGGTAATCTGCAGCTGTAAGATTTTTTGCTACCTGTAGCAGATTTTTTTAAAAACTTTCTTATTGAGGGGGGGGGGGTGTGATAAAATTGCAGCCATTCACCTAGAATTCAGGGTGTTCTTCAGTTTTCAAAACTTCCAATCATTAGCTGTTGGTTGTTCTTGAGTATGCAATATAACTATCTCTCAGTTTTGTTTGCAGAACTCTGTTTCTTCTTATGATAAGAATAAGGTTTTGGGGTGTTTTTTTTTCCTTGCAAACATTGCTGTTTATTCTGAAATTCTTAATGTGGAAAATTTATTCCTGATTGGCAACAGTTTTAGAGGTAAAAGGTATTTCAGAGGTAGAAACATTAAAATCTCATGCTAGATGATATAAATTAAAAAGGTGTATGCTTTTTACATACACAGTAGGCCAGAATGACGTATAATAAATGCTCTGTTACCAACCACCAATTTTACTTTATTTATGCGTGAATTCCTGACCAAATATGTTCAGTGAATATATCTTTTCATGCAAAGGTCCACTTACAAGGAATATTTTCATTAACATCTGGATAAAAAAATGGTGAAAGTTGGGAATATTGCTATGCAGTTTCCATAAAGTTAAGATTTTTTTTTTTTCCTTAGCTGGTTGTTTCATATCCATGTAAAGTACACATGAACATGAGAATTAATGAGATTGTTTCAGTCACCTAATTCAATCCCTTGCAGCAATGGACAGCAACTTAAAAGAGTCTGTTTCAAAGGGGTCCACAGTACAGAGGAGAAATGCATAGAATTAGGATAGACTTCAGCTTCAGACTGATACCTATTATTTAGGGGTTTACATGTGAGCAGATGTCTGAACTCTTTTGAGATCTAATCAGTACAGTTACTAATAACATGTAAATTTAGATGTGTAAACCTGGGATCCCATCCAAAAGTCTCAAGAGTTATCAGATGTAGGAAGACACCAATGGCAGCTGAAACCAAAAGTGAATGTTAAGTCCTGTTATGAAGAAATTTGTCAGGTTAAAATTCTCAGGTGACCTTGGGTGAACTCCATCTTATTATGGGAAGGAAAGAAAACAAGAAAATAAAAAAAGGCAGTTTTCCAAGCCTGTCTGCTCCAGAGGAAAATGCTTCATTTGTATCTGGTTTTAATCTTGTGTGGATGGGAAAAGCATGCTAAACGGCTCGTCAGTATCCCAAATCTTCATACCACAGGTCTTAAGCTGCAGCTCTGGAGCTCCTCTGTTCTACCATACAGTTGCTTCTGTTAGCTTATTTGGCTGTTTTAACAAATACAGATACATTGTTGCTATTTTCAAAGGCTATTCCAGAACTTCATTCCTTTGGTGGTTAATCAGAGGAATACTGGTCAATCCTCTCTCAAAATCTTTTTTCTAATCAAAGATAAAGTTGTTTACAACAATTTAAGTGTTTTGATCTCATGTTGCTTTTTAAGTCATTTTCTCTTCTCAATATTTGCTTCCTCTCCCCTGCTACTTTGTATGGCTAGACAGCAGTGACATTTCCACTTCTCGGATTTTCTTTTTAAAGGCAAAAATAACACTTTTCTAGTCATCTCATCCTGGATGTCTTCATAATCATCCTAGAAGCTCTTCTTAGGAGCTCTTCTCAGAACATCTTCCAGTTGAAGCTAACATCTTTTTATTATCACTGTCCAGAACTCAACACATTATATTGTAAGTTACATGACTTTCCATGTCAATGATTGTGGTTTACCTCTTCTATTATTCTGATACTGTAAAACATCTAATCCCTGTTTAGTGATGTGGTCCTTACATATATTAACAATACTTACTAGTTTACGTCTACAAATGCAGATACCAGTTCTGTTCACCAGCATCACAAAAGAGCATCTTAAATTGGATTGGTTCCAGTGTACATCCTTGAGTAGTAACTTCTCACCTTCCTTATAAAAGTTCCAGTAAAAAAACATTTACTTGTACAAGTTAAAAAACAGTTCTGTGGGTAAGATGAAGTTTGTGCTTGTAGCAAAGAATGTTGGAGACTGAAGTCCTTTTTGGGGGATCATAGTGCCAACAGTCTGCAAGTTTCCTCAAGTACAATTAGTTGTCAGAATACAAATGTTATCAAGAAGGTAGTAAGCTGAACTTCCAGAGGTGAACCTTTTCTGATGAGACCACCAACAGCAGCATCATTTCTAAGACAAATAGTTGTTCACCAGGAACTGAACTCAGATTCTTAAACTCTGCTAACAAAATTTTTTTCACCATGAATTTGCTCTTTAGTTGATTTGAGTGAGATTTGTACCAGTAACCCAAAGATGGATAGTTGGTTTATTGAACAACTGTACTTTCACATTTTAAATTTCTGCTATGGAATGGGTAACAGTGAATTGGAAATGCTTTACTGGTAGAGTAATGGTGCAGAGGTTGTGCAGTTGAACTAGTTTTACAACTTTGAGACTTTTAAGAGATATAGGAGTGCTGGAGTGGTCCAGCAAAGTAATTCTATAAATTTATGTGCTTATCACTGAGGCGATAACTTGTAAATATAGTTACACATCTGTAGAGTCTAAGTGTTTATATTTTTCCACTGGCTGAGCTTTCAATTTCTGAAAATTTTTATTAATCTGGTATAGGAACATGCATTTACCTCTAGAGCAAATAAATGTAAGCAAGAGCTTGTCTTCACAGCAGCAAATAAAAATTATACACACAAGGTGCAAGCTGCAATTATGTTAGTTCCTGTTATTCCACATTTTAGATAATCGTTTACCCTCGTTTGAACAAATAGCACAGTATTTCTTACTGGAGACCTTTCTGATATTTTGAGTTGTTAGGTGTTTGCAGCCATAGGAAAGTATGTCTTTGATAGTTAACATACCTAAAAATAAATAAATACACAATGTTTCCTCTAAGTATGCAATCATTTCTTCAAGCTACTAGACCAGGAAAGGGTTACTAGCTACATTTTCTGAACTGATGTGAAAGTGCTCTACCAATGTAATTTACAGGGGAGAAGAATGTCATAGCTAGTGGAGGAGGACATTTTAATCACTTTAATGGTGTTACATGTAGAGTTAATGATTCCCTTTGAGTCTATTTAAAAAAAAAATCATATACTGTTACTTTTGCATGTGATTAATGTTGTGCTTTTACATATATTTTCAAATAGAACAAACTTAGGTACAGTGGTATGGCATACATACTCACTTTAAAAAGTTAGAAATTATCCTTAAAAATATGGGGGGGGTGTTACTTTATTTCTAAATCGGTGAGCAATTTCCAACATTTTTGTAGCTGATTTGAGAGAAGGTGGAAGACACAAGTAGCACAAACAGTAACTGGGGGCTTGTGGGAGAGGTTGCATTTCTACACTAAAAAGAAGCAGTTTATTGGATAAAATTTCAGTGGCTTGGCTCTGAGTCAAAATTGTTTTCTTGAGAGACTCAATAATGTTATAAATTGTCTTCATGTATCAGGTGTTCCCTTTTCACTGAACATGTTTTCTGTAGATGTCTGGTCTGCATGAATCTCCTTTCTTGACAGAAGAATTCCACCTGGGTATTAGCCGTATTTGTTGCATCACCTGAGCTTCACTGCTTTCATTCATGAAAACAATGTACAAGTATTTTATACAAAGCAGAAATATGAACACTTCTGCAATCGTATGCCTAAGATCTTTGTTCAACCATAATTAAAAAAAATCAAGCAAAATTGACCTGCATGAGGAGACTTCCAAGGAACAGTTATATATGTGAGACAGTGGTATTCAGCTATATGGTAGTATTTTTTTCAGTCCAAATCAGTGAATATCTTCATAATAGAATGAAAACACAGTCTTTCAGATATAGTGAAAACTCTGACAATTAAAGTTCTTATGACACTTCATTAGAAAAGGAAGAAATTTCAAAAATGTTTTTCCAGACAGACTACAATTTTGGCTTGTATTAGATCATTTTACTCAGTTGGAAGTTTTCTTCATTTCTGAATCTGAAAAATGTAATATCTTCAGTGCTATTCTTGTATTTGAACTAATAGCTTTCTAGTTTTAGTCACTGGCATTCTTTTCTACCCTACATCCCATTTCTTCATTCCTCTTTGTAGAAAATAGGCTTATTGAAGGCCTTGGGATGTACAGAATATCTCAGTTACTTTTAATGTTGATCAAATGGGCTAGAAGCATTGCCAGGTCTTAAGATGTGGATTTATCGGAATTTGTAACTCATGTTGTTGACTCCATTTCAGATGGTTTTTAGGCTGTTTCCTTCTATTGCTTTTAATAAAAGGGGATCCCGATAGCCTTATTCAGGTTCTTATTTTGAAAATGGTGAAATGTAAGTCAGTAAAATGTGGACGTGAGAGTTGATCACCTTATACTGTAATTTTTAACTCTTAAAGCTGCAGATACAGTATTTGATTAGGTTGGAGGTGCGATCAGAAGAAGCAGTGAGATAATATACTGTATTTGTTCCAAAAAAGGCATGTCAGATTTCTGTGCAAGGTAAGCTCTCACTGAAGAGAGGAAAAAAAAAAGAAAAAAAGAAAAGGTGGATGGGGTGGGAGACTCTATAACACAAACCTATCACCTCAAGCTACATAAAGCTTTTAGTTCCTACCTCTACGAGATAATAGCCAGACAAAATCCTGGCATTACTGTCTACTTTTTTGATTTAAACCTAGAGTCATTGTATTCAAATCTCAGACATCTTAAGAAGTTCAATGAAAAGATAAAAAATTATTGGGCTGGTTCTGTCTTGAAGAAAAATACAAATCCTTTTTATTTGAAATCTGTTTTACTATCCAATTTCCCCATCTGTATGTAAACCTCCCCCAGGACCTCTTCTGTTTTTGCGAAGAACAGAGAAGTTCTCCAAGGAATAATGCAATTACATTGTCTATTGGGTGGCTAATGGGCTTGTCCTAGCTTTGGTGTGTGCAGCAGTCAGTACTGAAATGTTTTGGTTTTCTTTTTTAATTTTTAGTTATGTTATATGGACCAAAAAAATCCCTTCACAAGTTAAACATCTGGACTAGGAGTGTGTAAAAAGCACAGAAATCATACAAGCTGGTGGCTTTCATTAAAAGAACAATAGCTCCACACTTTTTGTGAAAAAAAGGTTTTCTAATGCCATGTGTGGAGAGTTCTTTTCTGCCAGGTGGTACTGTGTTAGTGAACTATTTAGCAATAATATTTGGTTGACAGTATTTTCTCTAGGAGAAAATAATGTTTTCACACAATTGCTGCTGGTCGACAATGTCCTGATCATCATAGATTAATTATTTTATTCTTTGAGAATATTCTTCAGTATTTTTGATGCTGTATCTGAAGCTGTAGTATCCATATTTGCTTTGAGCCTCTACTTAAGACTTACGAACAAAATTCATCCCTATTACTTTCAGAAGCAAGGGACCTGGGTTCCTAGGACTGTGTGGCTGTAGACCACAGGAAAAGTGAAAGTGGTTTTGAGGGGTGTTTGAAATAACTGGATAAAGATTTCTGGTGGACTGGCAACTGTAAGTCTGGTACAATCTGCCAGAGACAATAATGTGTCCTGCTAATTTCAAATTAAGTTATACTGCCAGCAGCCTTCTATTAAGCTTCCACAGAGAATTATGCTCCATGACCAGCAGGCAGCTCTAATTTTGAAATCATGATGAATATTATGTTTCATTTTCCAGCAAAGACTGTTTTTATGGTGGTTGTCAGACTTGCTTCTCCTGGCTGTCTTGTTCTATAAAGAAAAAGTATTTTTTGTCTATGCCTGAAACAGAATTTTAAAAATTGTAGCACGTAAGTTTGTCATAAATGTTCCATTATTATTTTTGGATCCTAACTCTCACTTGGGAAGAAAAGTTGAGTGGTTTAGAGTCTGCGTCCACTTCTGTTCTAAGGATAATGAGGAATTAATTTGTCTCTGCAGAAGAGGAATAAATTTCGGGTAATCTATGTCAGTGTCTTTCTGCTTTTCTAAGTTGATGCAGACATATGTTGAAGGATGTTATAAAGGCGTTCTCAATTCTTGCTCTTCTGTAAGAGCATAGAGGTCTCAGAAGCTGCTATGCTGCTTTGTGGTCTTGCTGTCAGCTGACTTCTGCATTTCCAGTAGAACTCAAATTTTTATCTGGGATTTGACAATGCAGGGGAGAGAGATGAGGTGGTCAGTGCATGGTAATCTCCTGTAGTGGCCCTTTGAACTATAGGGCTGCAAAATGGGGGCCAGAGAGTATGAACACTCTTCAGCTGTAAGTACTGGTTTTTCTATGTAACTGTTTGCTGTATTGACATGTTTTCTTAACTCTAAACATTGGAGAGAATTTAATAAAATACCGATTCAAGGTCAGTATCTGAACTTTGTAAGCACCAATATAAATATATTCTTTTCCTTTACGTTTCATCAGACAACATGACAGTTTTCTATTACATTTATCATTATTTTTTAAGGTATTTAAGAAACTATTTGAAAAAAGATTGCTTTCAGGAGCAAGATGTATTTGTTTTCTGATGACCTGCTGGATACGTGTCTCTTGGAAAAAGTCTTCTGTCTGATAGAAAAGTATGATGGCTTAAAGCCTGTGAAGCATTATTCTGTGTTTTAAATTTTTGGTACTGTTAGCTATTTACATGGCTGCATTAGCGTATACAAGGCAGAGGCATTAATAGGGTGACAGTGTGACAAGACAGTTTGACTTGTCTAACTGGGAATGATTTTGGTTTATGAATAAAAAAATATATTTAAGAATATTTTGAAGTTAGCCATGCAATGGAAATTCAGATGTTTACATTTTATAGGTGAAACAATTGTTATTGTTCTGAGTTTATAATTTTATGCATTGTATTGTTTCTTGTCCTTTGTTCGTAATTGATAGGAATTCTGTGCTCTGGGCAATGTTAGGAAAGTCTATTTTCATTAAATGAACTGCACTAGGGGCTATAATCTGAAATGCTGAAGTCTGAGGTAGGAATAGGCGTTAAATACTTTATAACAGTAGAGTAACTTGGATGTGATTATTGAAATACGGCTGGCAATTTTTTTCTCCTTTTGAGGAGAAAACTAAATTGTGAATATTACAGTAAATTCAAGAGTATTAGCAAACATGATATAGCTTTAAATTTAGAATCCCATATGGTGTTGTATATTCTTTTGTTTTAGTGATCTGATAATATTAATGCTTGATTTCACTTTTTGCCTAATTAGACGTGCAGCTTTGACAAATGACATTCTGCTTCTCACCGGCCAGCTCTCCTGACCTTGTCATTATTACTGATGGGGGCATGTAGCTGCTTCAGGCAAAATAAGCAGTTGTGCATTTTAGGGACTTTATGATTTTGCTACTTACTCTTTCCTCCTTCCCAGAGCAGTAAAAACTGGAGGGCAGCAGTTGACTTGTGTGGGCGGCTTCTAACTGCACATGGTCAAGGCTATAAAAAAAGTGGACTACCTACTAACCATACAACAGATTCTTTGCAGGTATGTTTTTAAAGATACACCCTTGTCACTTTTTTCCAATAGCATTCACAGTGGCCTTTTTTTTTCAACACAACCAACCTTCTTTTCCTAATTGTTGCCTAAAAACTGAGCTTCTTAAAGCATTGTAGCAAGTCACTTCTTCTGTTTGCTCATGTAAAGCAGGTCTCCATTTAAAGCAAAATTATTTTTTTAAGTAAAATTCTATCTTGATTGTATGTTTTTAAAGGTAATCACGCTAGTAAAAAGGAATATGTTGTGCTGTCTTGGAAGACTCACTGTGCTAAAGTTCATGGACACTATCTAGATTGTGAACTTTGTACTATTCAAATGGTAGAAGTATGTTTCATGATGATAAGAAAGTAAGAACCCAAATTAATAAAGGTATATGAAAGATTACAAGCAACTATAAAGCTCATGAAATTTCACCAACATCATAACAGATTTTAGGAATTGCATAAAATGAGAAAAACAATTAAAAGTCAGACTGATAATTCTTACATGCTAACTCAGTTTAAAGAGAGATGTTCCAATTTTGAAGCAGGCTAGTTTTTAAACTTCAAAATCTCAATACCTTTACAAACAATTAAAACATCAGTCCTCTATGTTTTATTTTAATGATCTTATGAAAAGTATTCTGTGGAATTCTGTGGAATTCTGTGAAAGAGCATGTAAATATAAATCCTGATTCTTATCAGTAACATAGAAACTCTTAACTTTATCAGAAAAACAGAAAGTTTAAATTGTAATTGGATGTAGCTTGTGATTGAAGCTAGTAACAGACCTTGTCTTTTCCTTTTTTTTGTATGTATTAATTTTTAGCTGTGGTTCGTGAGACTAGCACTGCTGGTAAAACTGAATCTATTCCAAAATGCAGAAATGGAATTTGAACCATTTGGAAATTTAGACCAGCCTGATCTTTATTATGAATATTACCCTCATGTATACCCTGGACGAAAAGGTAAGGTATTTGATTTATAAAATGCTTTTTATTTTTGCCATTTTTACCAGTCATTATAAAATAATGGATTCAGGGTTTTTTTAATTCTAAAGCATTGGTGAATTTTGGATTCCCCACCCCCTCCTGAAGAACATGATTAACTACTATGTTAAAGTATTGTTTGCATTATGGAGGTAGTGATAAGGAGTAACAATAAGGGGTAAAATTATTCCATTACAATATAGGTAGACGCTGTATTTCATTATGCTGATACAGCATTGATTTGAAAGAGGAATGGTTTTAACAAGTAAATATAATAAAGTAATTTAGTTCTAGGATATTGAAATTAAAAAAAACCCCAAATTTAATAGTTCATTTTAGCCAGAAACAGGCTGTGAAGGGTGTTGAGAGAGTTTGTGGAAACAGAATCTGTAAGCTTTTCCTCTTGAATTCATCCACGTACTAGCAATGTGCTATTTTTAACACCAGCATGTCAATGCACACATGCTAATGCAGGTGTTATTTTCTTAGGTTTCCTTATTTCTAGGATTTTTTTTTTTAATTAAATTTAGAGCTAATTTAATAATTTTCCTTAATAAAAAAAAATACTGGTTAAATGTATGATTATTTGCTTAGTAATTGAAACTAAATAAAAATGAATAATCTATTATGTATCCCATTGTTGAAGAGGAAGAAAGGTACCACCAGGCTCAATTCTTTAAAAGTGGCTTATCTCAAGTTATAAATGCTCTACTTCCCACTGCTCCTGATAGCCCATAGGTTAACCAAATAGTTCCACTACTGAGGGTATTCTAGTCCTCTAGGAGTCTGGATTTGAAAAATTGCTATTTTTAAGAGCAATTTCACTCCTGGTCAGGCCATTTTGAAATTTTATTTTTCCTAAATCTGTTATTTAGAAATAAATAACTCTCTGATGCAAGTAGTCTGAGTGATCTTACTGTTCTTTGGCTTTCATACTTGAACCACAATGTATGAATAAAATGCTTGTAAGTAACAGTTGTAATAGGCAGTGCCACTCTGAAAAAATATGGTTCATTTTACATATGATGCTGGTAGTCTCAATGGGGTAACCTAGAAAGATACAGAGATTTTGAGGTTGCTGAGGAAGGGAAGTTGGTGTCAAGGAAGTTCAGGATCTTTTGCAGAAGACTGTTTCATGTGCTTACTGGTGCAAAGGATCAGTTGTAGCACAGCAAGGCCAATGTGGACTGCCTAGAGCAAGTCCCTCTGAGCTTACTCATCATCTTTCAGGTGAAAATTTCCTGGTTTGCCTTGAATATATTCAATCCACTGAGAAGGAACTGTGCTATTTTTAAGAGTGAGAGAGGTTTTGGTCATCAGGTTGGAAGCTCTTTGGATCTGGTTGTATTTTGGCAGCTTTGCACATGATGCAGTGCTGCACAGGAGAAGTAGTCTTCCCCAGGCTGTATGTATGTTTCCACATCTTTTTCAGTACTAAAAATAAGTTATTTTGCCTAAGAAAAGAATCCGTGCAGGTTGTGTCAATATTTAAGGTAGTTCAGTCCTCGGGCCACGGAGCATACAGGTAGCAACAGTTCTGGACAGTCTGGCCAGCTGTTGCAGGCACCCATCCTGTGAATGGAGTTTGGATCCAAACTGTCTTTGCAGCAACCACTCAACCACTGCAGCTATTTCATACAAATTACTAGGATATCTGTGGTAAAAAGGTGAGCATAAGGAAAATATTCTATTTCATGATTATATGCCTCAGTTCCTTTTTAACAGTTGAACGTACCAACCAGAACCATAATATGATCATCTGTAAGGAAAATAAGATCAAGGTTGGATGGAGCTGACCTGCTGGTTGTAGGTATCTCATATAAATGCAATGTGATTAAGATATGGGAACAGCTATCAAACCTTTTTTATGTAGTTTTGAGGGGAGAGAGAGATGCTATTTGCAGGGATGTGGGAGAGAACAAGCAATTCTCTTACGGCTACCATTAAACTACGCAGTGCTGGATTATCAATAAAGAAATTTAGTATACATGCATCATTAACCAGCTAATTTAAATAATAAAATAGATATAAATAATTCATATATTTTGATTGAAATGTATTAGTGGGAATCCACAATCCACTGCCATTTTGGTAATTTTACATAACATTTTGTGGTGTAACAAGTGTAAAATGAGGAGTTTTGTTTCAACATTTTAATTGTGATTCATGGTGTATAAATGGAGTAAGCACTTAAAAATCAATTTAAGAAAGGAGAGTATAGCTATAAATAATGTACACTTTAATTGTAGTACATATAATATTTTGCATAATTTCTTTGTATTCAAAATATTCATAATAACAAATGCAATAAATTAGAAAGTTTTCTGTGTCTTCTATGCTTGAAGTAAGGAAAGTTTATATACCTGAGCTTCTTACAGCAGTGAGGATAGTCCCTCATCCATTAATCTCCGAGAAATACACCTGAAAGAATTTAAAATCCAAGTAAATGTATGAGGAGTGGAAGATGTTTTTTCCATTAATTTAACTTAACGTGGCCAGCACAGTCCTCTTAATTTTCCTCTGAAGCTCTCCCAAGGTTTTCACTTTTGGCAGTGCTACTAATCTCTGTTCCATCCTGAGATTTTTTATGGCATTTGCAGCCATACTGTGCATGGATCCCATTACTGTTGTCTTCATCATGCCTGTAAGATCTAACCTTTCTGAAATCTTCCTTTCCTGGTTTCTGCGGTCTCTTTCTTTGGTCATCTCCATTGCCTATAGGTGTGCACCATCTGGGGGGTAGAATCTGCTGGGTGCCTTGTATCAGCCGGTGAAACTAGTTAAGTCACTCTTTGATCATTGCTGTTTGATATGGGGCAGAGATCAAACCATTCTCATTTTGTTGTAAAATCTTAAAAAGACTGAGTTACAGATTTATTTTTTCTAAATTCAGCTGTGGAGAGAAGCCAAAAACTGCAAATTTTTTTATTTTTTTTTTTTAAATAGGTAGGTACTTAGGTCAGGAACTCTGTTCTAGATTGCTTCCTGCACATCTCCATTGTACTCTATGGGGTATATAAGGCTGAATTTTTGTCATCGTTCTCATGAATAATGGATTTCAGGAATTATATTTTTTTAGGGTTTTGTCTTTGTATTTACACAGTCTGACCCACTTCTATTCATATCGTTTCTTTCTGTGTTCCTCATGATACTTCATAAGCTCTCTTGTATGATAGATAGGTTAACCCGAGATATCCTTTCCATTGGTAATGCTTATGTGTTTCTGAAAGAGTGAGAGCCAACAATTAAAAGGGAACATTAAAATGCTATTTCATTCTTTTATGAGATAATTTGGTCTTGTTTCTGGTTAATAGACCAGTAAGTTACAGAAAAGTTAATGCTATCAAAATCAGTGTTCTAAGGCTACAATAATTGAGAATAACTTATTTTGAATTATGAAGGGAAAAAAACCCTATGCACCAGTAAAAATAGGATTTTTATTCCCCTGACCAGAGGTTTATATGTATAGGGGTAGTTTTTTTCTTTTCCCCTTTTCATTCTCCTTGTGATGATACAGCATCATCTGTATTCCTCTAACACAAAATCAGTCTTCTGCTGTCTGGTGGAAAGTGCCTAAATAAGGAACATACTGTTAAATATTTAGTTGTATGTGCTCTAGAAACTGGTTTCATACTGTACACCTTTCCATGAACTCTGTTACTAATTCTAGCACAACTTTTTTTTAGTGTGGCTGTGTTGCAACCTTAGGGATACACTAGTGTGTGCTGCAATAGGCTGGCACTTTCAGATGGATAGTGACAGTTTAAAAAAAAAAAAAATTCTCTCAAAGTACTGTGAGTCTGGATGTCACAACTATTGTTTTAACATGTTTCACTAGGTCTATATTACTTTTATGACTTTACTAATATCCACTTTAGTTAGAAGTTTTAGCAGAAATATATGAAAAAATGATATAAAAAAAATAGTTGGCTGTGTGAGATTTAATTCTTTATATGTCCTTATTTACTCAAGCAGTGCTCTTAATTTGTTTCTTTTATTCGGTTTTGAAATTCGGATCCCCCTAAAGGAATCCTATCATACGTGGTCTGGAACTGTCATTCAAACCTATGTTGTAAACAAGTTCTCAATGCTGATCTCTAAGATGAAATGTAGTAAATTATTATTATTATTACATTTAATAAGCTTATAAAATAGCAAAAGATGTAATAGGAAACTTGTCATATGTCTGTTGATGTAGAGACACTTTGCTTACTGTGAAAACACTCATCCAGAATTTTTCTCTAATACCCACAGAAAGCATTTTACAGATGTTGCACTGTGTGTGTGTAGTGCAGAGGGCTGTGTACAGCTCCAAGGTCTACCTGCTCTCTGAAGCTTGGTCTTGCTTCTGAATGTCAGCCTATGCCAAAAGGAAGGACAGGCATGGATTGGGGAAATTTATGTCCTGTATGGTTTCACAGTAAACATAGTGATGACTCTACAATGACATTTGACCATTTTGAGTTTAGTGTCTTCCTTTCTTCTGTCCTTCTCTCCTACTTTCTATGCTAGTAGGAGGCAGCCTTGCTGAAGCTTGCTTTCCTTTTTTCTCAGCATGGTTTTAGATGATGCTATAAATTAAATGCCCTTTTTTTTTTTTTCTGTCCTCATCAACTTTTGGTTAGTGGGAGAACTGTAGCAGAATGGGAAGTGGTGTGGGGAAAAAAGAAAAATAATTGTGGTGTGTGGGGATGCAGAAGGGAATAATCAAGGTAAAAACAGAGATAAGAGAAGAAATGCACAGACTAAAGAAATTATAGCATATAGGGTGCTCCTATCTGTTAATAAATTTTGCAGGAAAAGAGAAGGGAAAAAAAAAAGACTCCCAATCCTTGTTATATGTGGTATTGGTTTTCTCGTATGTTACCATAAATACTGCTGTGCCTGAACTTACACTCCCATGTCAGACTGCTTCAGTCTTGGCAGTTGCTCGGAAGAGTTCTTCATTCAAGCTCATGTTGACAGTAAAAAACATATCAAAGCCTCTAGAGGAACTGGTTTGCCAATTATTTTATTTACAGTACTGTGTACATCTCTATTGTCTCTTTAAATTCGCTATCTGTTCTGTTGCTTCAGAGCTACCTTCTATGTATGAAATCAACTGAAATTGCTTGAATAAATACCATTCAAGTGTTGTGGTTCCAGTTGGCTATTCAGAGTAGTCAGACTTGCAAATACAATTTTTTCTGAAATAATAGAATTTTAGTTAAGAAATGTGTCTATAATTTTAAGGGGGTAGACTGCTGCTAAAACATTTAATTGTGCTTTCTTTCCCAAGGCTACGTAGTCTCATTGTAGACAATACCAGCTTTATATAGTATTTCTTAAAAGTGAACAAGTAACTTACTTCTAAATTGCGCCTTACTACAGTTATCAGTAGGTAAGATTTATGGTGATCTCTTTGCAGTAGAGCAATTGTTGCAGGGATTTTCTGCATTCTTTCTCTTATGTTTTCCTTGCCTCAGTGCAAATAACTCCAGATTACTGAAAAAGTATTTTTGAAACCTTTCAAAACCAAATCTTAATTCAGAATATCTGTGTTCTTAGGTCACGTGCAATTAAATTGTAAACTATATGGAAACATGCTATTTCAGATAAAATTTTCAAAACATTTTCTTTCAATGGTTACAAACATTTACGCTCCTATCTCTTCTTCAGTCTCTCCAGAATGAAATTAATAAACAAAAGCTTGGAAACTAGTCTGATGAATTTGGATTTTTAAGTGTACTTTTAATTGACAGTCAGTAAAGCTAGGATTCAAAGTTACTACATCATCGCTCTTAAAAATCTCCTTATAAATTATACAAATATGCTGTTGTAGAAGTATGTAAAAGTATGTGTGCATATAAATGCAAGGATATACATCTCTGTTTATACATATGTATAAAGCAGAATGTCTTTCTGAAACTGGGTTTTCTGTATTTCTCTTTTACCCAGTGAAGGAGGGGTTTATTTCTTTGTTTTGTTTTTTTTTACTGTCATAAGATCCCACTTTATACTTTCAGTAAATGATAATTTGCCCTACTGCTGCTTTTTGGTATTTAAGATTTGTTGAATAAGCTGTAGAAGGCAGAACAGAAAGCATTTCTGGTAACTGATTTTGCAACAAGAAAATACGAAGATAAAATGGTGAGCCATTGGAATCTTCTTTTTTCTGCTCTAAAAGGGCTGCAGATGAGGGCTGCAGTTTGAATTTGATTGACATGAGGTGATGTTTATGTTATGACAGTTATGAAAATGTGCAGCTGTTCATAAAGAAATAGAAATTGAAATCTGTGGTCTTAGAAAATTCTACCTGATCTTACTATTTATCCCATCTGTTCCCATGCTTTTGGAGTATCTATTTTCCTTTCAGCAGACCTTTTTTCACTTTTTAGTTTTGCCTTTTGTATGCTGATTATATAAATGAGATTAATTCATGCCAAAGTAATAATCAGAAATCATAGTATTTGAAAAAAATTCTCCACTGTTTAAAAGTGATAACTAAGAAAAGAATTGTCTTAAAATTAAACCATTTTTCCATTATGAACTTTTTATATATAAAATTCTTATGAAACCCCTAAAGAGGAGCAATAAAGGTCAATTGTAAAACATCAAGCTAGAATAAGACTTACTTAACTTAAAAATAAAATTTTAATACATAACAGTGTTTGTAGGGTACTGCCTTTTGTTGAAATCATCTAAGCTTAGTTGACATGGTTTTGCTGTGTAAGAGGGCATTACTACTTTAAAAATCTGAAGCATGAAGTAGAGAGCAAAATCCATTCTCCCATGCTCTAAAGTAAACATTTTAATTATAGGATATGCTGCTTGTTTTAAATGACACATTGCCTTGTTAAATTCAGTACTGAGTGAAATATAACAGAGGACATGGGTTTGATTCCAAATAGTTTTGCAAAAGGCAGCACATGCCGGAATCCAGTGTTTATATAAAAATCTCTTATCCCTACTGGGATATCACAGGAGTATATATGCCCACCTGTATAGTAACCTATATATAATATAATAATAATATATGTAATAGGTATAGGAACCTATTATAAAAAAATGTGTTAGTCTGTGTGCCTTAACTATGTGGCCTAACAGTAAGCAAGTAGGTGAAACCTTTCAGACACTATGATGTCATTCTTAATCTAACAAGCACATGTATTTCTGTTACAGCTTAGTGTTAATGTAGTCAGTCTTACTTTCTTGTTTGTTTTTCCCCATTGTAACTGTGTTTATTGAGGCAAGTATAGGGGTTTTTTCCCCTGCTCTTAATCTGCTTTTTTAATTAAATTTTATACTCTGAATTCTACAACCTGCCTTTCAGACCTTCATAACACTATTATTATTGATCTACTAGAGTCATCAGCAAATGTCATTTACCTCTTCTCAACTGTTTTCTTTTTAACCTAGACAACGTAAAATGAAAATTACAATGTTTTCTAAAATCTCAGACCTGCCTTTTTTAGGTGTTATCTCTTTTTCATTTGTGACCATCTTCATATTAAAATGTTAAGGAATACTTATCAGAAGCCTAAACTTCTGTGTCTTCCAAGACAGAGTGGAAGCTGTATTTTTGTAGATTTGTGTGCAGTTTCTTTTTCTGTCCTGTATTTTTTAACAATAGGAATGGGCTCCTCCACAGTGTTGTTCTTTCAGCAGAAAAAGGCTGAATGATGAGCCTTTATCAACATGATATGGTGACGTCACAGAGCAACAAATTGATGTCCTGTTGTGTAGACCAAAATTCTTAGTGAGCTCAGAGTTAACTGTTCCCAGTCAGCACTTCCTGTGATTCTCTATTTTTTGCTTTTTACCTTTTTATCAGTGAACTGATGTGGCTGTAATGAAGATTCACAAGAGTCCTATTATGGTTTGCCTTTACCTCTTTCATCTGCCATTCACTCCATGAAGCTCTGCTGGGCTGCATTTCAAACCCGTTATGCTCACAATGTTCTCTTCCACCATGGTATGCACGCAGGTCACCTTACAGAGTCCTGTGAGAGCAAAGGTTCATACCCATCCACCCTGTGAAAAGATTTTTAGTAACTTTCTGTTGCTTCTGTCAGGCTCTTTCTTGACATTTTTGTTTCAGACAAGTTCAAAGATGATTGTTCCATTTTCTTAGATTGAGAAAATTATAGATTCAGATTTTGGATAGAGAGCTCAGGAGGGACGGGGAGTGTGTCAGTTTTTACACAACTGTTAACCAGGAGTTACAGAATTATTTTGGTGAACAGATCTCTTCACATGCATTTTCTATTACTGCTGTGTATTTCTTCCTGAGAAGTCTATATAAATTGTATTAGCACTTTATATAAGTAGCACTCATTGAAAGCTTTACCAAATCTAAAGTAAATTTATGGTCTTTTTTTTTAAACCAGAAAATCAGTTTATTAATGTAGGAACTGAATTAGATATATTATCCATACCTCATATCATTTAACTAAAAACAAGCTTACTTGGAAACAGGAACATATCTGGGAAAATGTACTTAACCAAAAATCTCAAGAGTTTCTTTTTTATAAACAGAGTATGTTTGGATGAGTGGCTTGGATAAGTGCTGCCGGTTTTTTATGAGCGATTTGCTCATCTGATTTGACTTGAAGTTACAAAATACAGTTTACATGGAGTGGTAAGACAGCCTTACTGGTGGTAGAAGCTCATTTCTTTTCTCTTCTGTTTTCCCAAATTACCATACGTGTGTGAGAGCATGCATACAGTTTTGTGTTTTCTTCCAAAAAAAAAAAAAACTTCTGCTATTCAGAAGGATTACAAGGAAACTGAGGAAGAGGGCAGAAACAGTTGGTGTTTCTGAGATTTTAAATAATGTTAGCAGCCTGTTTCATAAGCAGTAACAGAAATTCACTAAATGGATTTGCAGTAAAATTTCTTGCAGGATACTAGTTATGTCATGAGTTTAAAAAGAAAGAAGAAACAGACACTAGAGTTGTAGATCCTCCTGTGTGAAATAGTAATATGAATTCTGGTTTGAAAAGTCATTAGACCGACTACCCTTACACCGTGGGTCAGCTTCCTTCTGGTTTTGTTTGAGATCTGTCATCACACTTGACCTACCTACTGAGGATCACACTGGAATGCTTTTTGCTCACATGCTATGAAGGAAACACTAAGTGGTTGAGAAATAATACATTAATAAAGTACATTTCGAAGTAATATAGTTCTGAATGCCTATTACAACTGAGGTCTTAGTTGTGATAGGAAATAAATCAGATTCTTATGGAGTCTAAGTTGGCCTGGAGTCGCATTCATCATTCTGACATGCACTGACACCACTTCTGATGATGTAGATTGGTAATGGGTTATTCCTTCTCCTTGCATGGACCATAATAGTGTGGCTTCATTCAGCAATATATTAGATCAATACTTTACAAAATATGCAATCTCAAAAAGTGTTTTGCAAAACATTATATAAATTTTATAAAAATGGATAATGTGAGGCATTTCATCTGCACTCCATTAAATACCCGTCTATCTGTACTTTGAGCTGTTCTGTTACCAATTCAGATTTTCTGTATGGGTATTTATTGAGTTGACCTTTTGCTGCATTTTACAAGAGAACGTAATGATACAAACTTGTTCAGAGTTGAAGATGCTAGAACACAGTCATTAACCAAAAATGCTGCTAAAACTTTAGATTCCTTTTGTTTTATACCTCAGATTTTCCAAAGCTTTACTGATGAACAAAACTTTTCCTTTTTTTTACCTTTGCTCAGAAATCCTGTTGAGTGCAGCAATAGGTGCATGGTTCATGTATTAGCAGTAAATTAAGACTACTTTCTCCAGAAGACCAGTTCCAAACTAGCTGGTATTAGGAACTGCTTTTTTTGGCAGGATTACAGTGGGATGGTGGAGTTAGAACTTGGTCACCAAGGGCTGGTAGAGATGGAACCTGCCACAGGTCACATTTGCTTCCATAGGTTTGCAGTGCAGGTTAAGTTCACAAAGCAATTTTTCTGTGGTGTTCTGGTATGGAATTTATTCTTAAATTATTTTTGCCTTCCTTTTCATTGTTGTTCACCCCACACACTCTGACTGTGTATCTTCACTTGTGTCATGCTAGGTACTAGTCAGGATACATACATAAAATATTTCACATCTTTTGTTACCGGTTGAATAACCTTTTACGCTCCTCTTAATAGAATTTCCAAGGCAGTTTTGTTTTCTTAAAATTTCTGTTCCACATATGATGATGCATGAAACTCCTGTGTATATCCGTTACAGGAATACAGCAGTCACAGAAGCCATGGGGAGTAGTTAGCACTGGCAAAAGAGAATTTGTGTAGATCTAAGTGGCTTACTCTGAAGGTCATAATTAGTGAGTTTTGTGATTAAAATTTTGTCAACCTTTAAAAAAATGTCTGGAGGCAGTGACTCATTGTATACAGCATTTACCTCTTTGACATACAAACCTGTTAAGAACTGGTGCAAAAATCTATCTAAAAAGCTCCCAAGTCCTATTTTTGAGAAAAGATGAGGCAAGAGGTGACTTGGGAGGGAAATCCCCTTAGAGTATGTGTAAAGTAAGCAAATTTATTATATTAAAATATTAGAACTGTAGTACGGTATTTTGCAAGCCCTATTTCCCCATTATGCTAGCTCTGATTTGGTTTTAATAGTAGCACTTAGTTTATGTTCAGTATTATTGTGTGTGTATCAGGATATGCAGTTATCTGAAAGCAAGATGTTGCACATACTAGGATTCCCTAAAACTCCTGAAACTGCCCTTGAAGTCAGCCAGAATGCTCATAAACTTAGAGGATTGGGTCTTCGGTAAATATTATAATAATAAAGGTAAAAATAAACTAATGTGAAAAGGAAGAAATTTATTTTACTCCCCAAATATTGCTTAAAATTCTTTCTCTATTTTTTTATGTTTTCAATAACCCAGAAAATACTCAAAATATACACTGTCTTTATGAAGAGTCAGTCTCAAAGTGTAAAGTCATTTAGTAACTCTTTATGGAAGAGCTAACATTAGTGAAGTAAAACTCAGACTAAAAGTCATCTTTAGAGCAATGGAATGGTCTCTGCTCAGCATAATGGACTCAGACCTTTACACAAACCTATGGATATTAATAGAAAAAAGAAAATATTTTGTAATATCTTTTAATTTACCAGAGTACTTGATATATTTTTAGATCTAATGTGTCTATTATAGTATTATTATTTTTGTTCTTCATTATACCATTTTTATTTTTTATTTCTTTTGACTCATGTTGGTTTTCTGTCCTTTTGGGTTTAGGTTTGGGGTTTTTTTTGTAATATAGAGGCCCTTCATATCATCTTTATTTGAAAAAGGATTACATAGAAGTGGTTTTGCATGCCCTGATCACATAACTTTTTCACAAGCATGCTTTTAAGGCCAATAATTTAATCTTCTTTCTTCTGCATTGATTGCAAAATATGCATAATTATTAAATGTTAGGACTAATGCTCTAGCTGCAACTTGAGTAAACTTCCTTTTTTTTAATCCTTCATTTTAATTAGTTTATAAAAATCTTTAATGAAACATTGTCCTTCCATGCACAACTTGTTCTTGAAAATTTGAATTAGATGCACCTTTTTCTTGCCTTCTTGATTATGGTTATGTAAGTGTTTACCTATTTAAAACATTTTACAATACATCACATGTTATAGCTGAGAAAAAGTTTGCTGTTTTCTCATCTTTCATATCTTTCATCAGGAGAAGAAAAAGATATGAAGGTAAAATGGACCTTGTGTCATATATACTAGTGAGAAATACCTTGTGTAATGTAGGCAAATCACAACATTATAGCAAATGCATTTAATAAAATTAATTGTTTCTAGGTTCCATGGTTCCTTTCTCCATGCGGATTTTACATGCCGAACTTCCTCAGTACCTAGGTAATCCTCAGGAATCACTTGACAGACTGCATAGTATGAAGATAATCTGCACCAAGGTAACAGCTTCTCTATGCACTAACATTTCTTAATGTTTAAGAAATACATTTTATTGTCCTTATTGTCACAGAAACACTAGGCCAACAGCGATATGTTTTGAAAGTCAGTTTTCTTTAATGATATCAAAATGCAACAGTCAAATTGAACAGGAATGTTGCGTGGTATTGAGATGTAACAGCCAGATTGAACAGGAATATTGGGTTGTAAACACTGTGACAAACAAACTTATTTACAGGTTCAAGATGTCAGTTGGGAACTATCACTACGTGAACTGTAACCAAACTTAAGCTTACAATGATGACTCAAAATGTGCGTATCACTCACCGATAAGGCAAGGCACTCAATCCCAGGAAGTTTCCTTAGATAGCATCCTGATCTAAGGGGAGAGTCTCCGACTGCAGAATCAAGGAAGACTGGCTGAAAGGGGTCTTCTGTCAGGCTCCATTTATACCCTGAGTCGGATCGGGGCTCGTGGTCATATGTGGTTGGGGGTCTAGAAGCTTCCCTTAACTGAGATATTTTGTTGGATGAGGTGTTTCTGGTGTGCTCAGGTAGCTGGGGTACATGACTTGGGGCAGTCTGTGTACATGACTCTACTCACCACACAGCCGGGCAGCTGGACCCCCAAACCATGGCTTCTAGTTTAACTTTCTCTTCAGCGTTCCAGAATTTTCCATCTTTATCAGGGCAGGTGCACCTGCCACACTTAAAAAGAACATTAAGTTTCAATGATGACTTTTTTTACTCCATCTTGATAGAAGTAAGGAACTCACTAATAGAAGTAATTCAATGCCTCTTCCATTTTAGGATATATCCTCCTCTCCTCTGTGGTAGCTCTGACTAAAACGAGTAGAACAGTGGACAACATAGTTCACTTGCTTTCATGCCTTTGCCAGACAAGACATGGAGGACAGTAAGCAGATGTGTTTAAGGGCAAGCAGGAGAGCTTTCTTCCCTCAGTTGTGTCCAGCTAGCTCAAAACACAGTTGTT